>NC_088235.1:81981954-82251954 GCF_036934945.1 Oncorhynchus masou masou | reverse complement strand
AGAGAGAAAGAGAGAGAGAGAGTTAAAGAGAGGAGGTTATTCTCCTCATGGCTGCAGCTCTGCTATCACCCTGAGAGGTGCACCCCTCTGCTCCTTACGTGGTTTAACCCACAGAGCATGGACTGGACACCATAAAACCAACCTCAAGGACTAGGAAGGGGTGCAAGGGAAGGGGCATTTTGTGAAAAAGGAAAAACAAAAAGAAATGAGAACCGCTTCACTGATAATTTAGTTCAGTTCCAGTTGTGAAAGGTCTCATTCTACTATCTTGTGCTCTGCAAGTCATTCTTTGGGTGTGACATTTTTATTTCTGCTTTGCTTTTGTACCAGCATCCAGCAGACAACCATGTGCTTTTCCTTGTTTGTTTTTTCTAGCCACCTCTATCAGTCAGCTCTATCAGTCAGCTCTATCAGTCAGCTCTATCAGTCAGCTTGTGTTTGATAGATATTAGCAATGCCAGGGGCACTGGATCATGCAGTATGGGAAAGGGTTCCTGTCTTAATGTGGGCATACAACACACTGGATCTTCTTATTGGAATAAGCTTGATAATGATGTCAACGATCCATCCCGTTGTGTTAACAATCATGGAAAAAGCACACATTTCTAATGTGTTTCTAATGCTCTATTATGTGTTTCTAATCAGGCCTTGTAACGGTTTCCTCCCCCAGTCTGCAGCCCAGATCTAGCAACAACAGCACTGGACTTGAACATGTCAAGGTGGAGGGGACAAAAACCAGCAGGGAGGCGATAAGAAAGGATGGTACCTTAATATCTCTGTGTTTCCTTGGAGAAGTGGAGGGAACAGTGAAAGACAGTCAGAGGGCACAGTGGTATAAGACAACCTTGTCCCTCCCACTCCCTTCCTCCTTCTCTGTTTGTCTCTCCCTGGATCTATGTGACCTGACCTGAGGCCTGGGCTACCTGGCAGGCCAGCGGACAGGAGAGAAGAGTACATAGCCCATGTAGGGGAATGTGAGCCTGGCTGTGGGGGTTAGCGGGCCCAGGGCCCTGCCACTGGGGAGCTCCATTCAGGCTCCTCTCCCTGACACTGAGCCTCTTTGTGCCCCGGAGCAGAAGGAGATGGCTGCAACAAATAGCCGTTACGAGTCAGGGCCGGAGGGGCAAACCCAGTGCCCCAGCCCAGCGGAATATCAATGAGGACAGCAGCGCCCCCCTGCCCATCCCTCCGGCCCTCTCACAGACACTGGCACCGTTTGGGACTGGGGCTGGGACCAGTCAGGGTGGTAGGCCAGGGATGGGCCGATAGGGCTGGGGCTGAGAGACTTGCATCATTCAGACTGCTATCACTTCTATATCCCTGCCTTTCAGCATCTATACACAAGGGACATTGGCTCAACAAAGCAAAGTAGAACTATATGGGCGTGGATTGTCTCCCTCCGCTCTCTCTCGCTCTCTGTTTGATGTTCTCCTTTTGTCTGCCTCTCTGCTCACTCCCCTGTCTGTAGATCCGGTGGCTCGTGTTTTTTCATCCGTGTCATGACTTGTGTTTGTGGATGCTGCTCTATTTCAGGCTACAGCGGAAGTTGTCCATAATCTCCTTGTTCTCCCCCTAGTTCTCTGACCCGGTAGCCATTATCTGAGTGATTTCTGCCGCAATCCCCCAACATTCACAAATCAGTGTTAACTGCACCCTCACCCTGAGCGCTGGTCGGCAACACACATGGAAGCGCATAGACTGGCTTCATTAGTGGGTCTGTGGGCTGGGAGGAGCAGAGGAGGAGAGCTGGAGACAGATGGAGCTGGAGGGGCATGGGAGGAGCAGAGGCTGGGCTGATTTGGGTAGGACTGGCAGAGAGTGGTGTTAGAGAAACACACAACAGAGCCAGAGAGCATGAACATAAATCTTAGCAGGGCTTAAATACAAAGCTATGGCTACATTCAGAAACAGGGGGAGCAGATAGAGGGGAGGCCTGGCCCTGTATAGAAAGCCAGCTGTGTGGTGGGCTGAGGAGAGGAGCCAGGTTTGACGGTGGATTTGTTTGTCTTAATGTAAAGGGCTAAACCACTGAGGTAGACTACTAAAAGAGATTCCTGGAGTGTAAACACATGATCTAGCTGGGTAAAAATGCCAGGGAGACAAAGCGCCAACTGAATGAGTGTGTATGCATGTGTGCCTTCATGTGAGTGTGTAGGTTTTTGTGTACTTGAAGTGCATTAGTAGTGGGTGTTGCCATGAATGAGTAAAGTAGTCGGGTGGGTTGGGGAGTATATTGAAATAGTACATTCTATACTGTAGTAGACAAAACCACTCCTCCATGTTGTCGTCGTCATCCTCCTATCTCCATTATAGCCCTGAGAGGAGTGTTGGTTGAGAGCATGGGGCCTTGAAGCAATAGTGGACCCCTGGTGCCCCCTCTCGTCTCCTCTTTTTCTCCCAGCCAGTGGTGTCCCCTCAGTGCAGTGAGTGAATGAGGCCTACTCTGCCTGCCCAGCCAGGCGTGCTCCAGCTCTCACACTGTTTCACTAAGCATGCTTGATTAGGCAAAGTACATCCCAGCCACCTAATGGTGTGATGAGCCCCTGAGAAGATTAGCACAGACACATCAAGAGGGTGACGGGCACCCACTCTCCTCTGCAGCTATTCCCCCATACACACACAATCACACAGTTACACACACATAAACATACACACACTCCCTAATCAAATTCAGGATGCAATTGAATTACGATCCACTGTTATCCCCAGGCCAGGGAGGAGTGAGGCAAAACTTGTGGCTCAGACCCAGGGATTTGCTCGTTGGAAGAGCCACACATGATTATCTTAGTCCACCATGACTAAACAGTTAAGGAAACTGTGGTTCCCCATAATACAACCCTTCAGGCTTGCACACAGACAGACAGACAAACAGACACAGACACACAATCAGCCTTTCCCTCTCTATATGTTGTATTAGCAGCTACAATCAAACAGAGGTAGTTTTAAATGTGTCAACACCAGAATGAGAAATCTGGGTAATTTACTGTGAAGCGCTCAAAAATCTTTGTTCTTTTGAAATCAGTTTTGAAATGTTTTAACCCTTTATCTACATTTGCAAATCCGCTGATGCAGTAAATTGCTTTCTTTGGCAGCCATTACTTTCTGCTGGACATGATATGTAGCTCACAGTGTTCCCCACCCACCCACCCACCCCCAACCCACATGACCTGATCTGTGTGTATAAATATCATGGACTGTGTGTGTCCCTGAGACCATGCCATTGTTTGTTGTTGGCTTGTTTTCCTGAGTAACCCAGTGATTTAGCTAATGCCCCCCAGCCAGAAACTGCCAATGCCAGGATGGGATACTCTAGAAAGACCCAAACCAAATAAGAAGACATGTAACCCAATCTGCTGAGGAATAAACACGGGCAGCAGACATATTTATCATCGAAAGATAAGCACAAAAAAATGTTAGCATTTTTGTAAAGTTGTAGAGAGCATTCTATTTAGTCTGCACTGATCATTCTTGTCATGTTTTTTTGTCTGTTTCTGTGGTAATATTTGGTTTGAGTTTTTGGGATTTGTTGTATTGGATTTTCTATTTCCTCTTTGGTGTGTGAGTTTGATGATGATGAAGTTGATGAAGATGATCATGATGAAGATTCTGTACTGTGAACAGCATCTCAGTATTTTCTCCCACTCTGATGCCTGTGCTGTGTCTGAGTTGTGTCTGGGAGGAGAAGAGGAGAGGAGGAGGCGATACAGACTGGAATCACAACAAAGAGAACATTCCCACTTTTCCACTCCTCCAGAGTCGAGTCTCCTGCTACAGTGACAGACTCCTGCAGTCCTGTGGCTCTCACCAGAGGCTGTCTGTCCCTGCCTGTGACCAGGGACACTGTCATTAAATGACAGTGTGTCCCTGTGTGTACATAATCTCAATGCTTAAATGTAATTTAAGTGCAGTAGCTGCATGACACAGCCTCTGTGTGTACAGAAGTAGCAACGTGTGGATTTATACAGTACATGCAAGTGTGTGTGCTTGTGTCTGCAAATCTGTCCATCACACAAACACATGCATGCACCCTCAAACAACTGCACACACACACACACACACACACACACACATACACACACACACACACACCCTTCAGCAGTTGAACACCATTTCAACATTGTCCTCAGCTCTGCCTGTCACTTAGCATGGAGACTTTGCTCTCTGTCAACTTTCTTATTCTAATAAACCACTCAGACATTAACTATCTTCTTGTATCTTCTTTTACTCCAGTTATTTTGCCTATTTATTCTCCTCCTCAAGGATATATGTATATATACAGTTTATAGAATAATACTGAAGACATCAAAACTATGAAATAACACATGGAATCATGTAGTAACCAAAAAGTGTTAAACTTGTGTCAAATACATTAGTACACTTCTCTTTGTAGCTATGGTGTTGTCTGAAAATACCCCCCCTGTCCAGCAGATGGTGGTGTTGTTCCATCAACGGCCTTTGACAGCCATAAAATAAGGCCTGGACCATACCTCTTCGTATGCCATGGCAGTCCGGTGTGGTCCTCCACTTTGCCAACATGAGTAATACCATTGTTGACAATTCTGAGGATTACCAACGAAAAGCATCAGAATGAATAATAGAAATAAACTTAAATAGCTTTGTCAGTATTAATGATATGAGCACATCTCTCTCAGGGGAGTGTATAAGACAGTAACACATCTGTTGACAGGTAAAGGGGCTGTGAGGCCTGTCAGAGCCACCCATTCCCTGGTGCTGCTTTATGGGTCCTCAGCCCCTGGTGCTGCAGTGTGGAGCTGGAGCCCTGGAGTCCTGGAGCTGGAGTCCTCCCTCCCTCTGCCACCACAGCCCTTGCTGGCCATCACGTTATCATACATCTTAAAATCAATCAGCTGAGCCAGGGGCACATTCGTGTGATGAATCTGATTCATTAATGGATTGGACCAATGCCAGCCCAGCGGACACTGTCAGGTTGACCCATAGCTGAGCTCACTGCAGGCTAACTCACAGCTTCACAGCCCTGTTCTGTGTATTCAGATTCCAGCCACACCTTGTCTTTTTGCATTCATTACAGGGCTGAATGGTGTTAACATCATGAACATGATACAAGACACAGTGTGCAATTTGAGGCCCATCTATCTGACATATTTATCAGGCACCTCTGAGAGAGAGGAGGAAAAGGTCATTCTGTTTAATGCTCTATCTGTTTGCTTTCAGGCACCAACACAGACAATTAAGCACAGAGGGCCGGACAGATGTACAGTAAGCTTGACAACAACACATCCAGTAAAGGACTATAGAATTACACAATCAATATAAGTGTGGACATTGCCAAAAGAATTACTAAAATTAAGCACATTAATTCGCTCTACAAGGGGTGTAGAGTCTAACTGGCATACAAGCAGTGGGTGAGTTTCAAGTTTGGGGAAGATCATTTTCACCATAGAAACGCACCTTTAGAATAAAAGCATTACATGCATAATCTTATTTGTGGTCACTTTTGTTAATAGTGTTTTCCCAGTAATGAAACATTTGTGTGTCACGTTCTGACCTGTATTCCTTTGTTTTGTCTTTATTTAGTATGGTCAGGGCGTGAGTTGGGGTGGGCACTCTATGTTAGTTTTTCTATATTTTCTATTTCTGTGTTTGGCCTGATATGGTTCTCAATCAGAGGCAGTCTATCGTTGTCCCTGATTGAGAACCATATTTAGGTGGCCGGTTTTCCTTTGTGTTTTGTGGGTGGTTATTTTCAGTCTTTGTGTGTCTGCACCAGAGAACTGTTTCAGTTGTCACTTTGTTGTTTTGTATTTTTGAAGTGTTCAGTTTCTTATTAAAAAGATGAACACTAACCACGCTGCGCTTTGGTCCTCTCCTTCTTCCCAAGACAACCGTTACATTGTGCTTATAGCCTACTACAGTGTGCGCATTGCTGCGCTTATAATGTGAAAAAATAGCCAAATAGTTCATTAACATTTTAAAGTAAATGTTCTGATCTGTTGCTTCGGCCTCAATGCGTAAAAACGTTTTTTTGATGCTAGTTGTTGTATTCATTTGGGATCTATTGCATCCCACAACTGTCCCAGACTACTTGTTGGAATATTTATTTCTCGCACAGAATAGAATAGGTGAATAGAATAGGTCAACTTTTGTACTATGAGGGACAGTAGATTGACATAGGCTAGTGCTTTTGTTAGGCCTACTCCTCTTGTTGGCTGACGAAAAGTAAATGTGGACAGTTCTTCTAATATCTTCAATATGCGCCTCGGAATTGGATAAGGACATGCCGAGTTGCATCCCTGAAGTGTCTGTCTTCACTTGTAGCCTGTGAGAAAGAGCCGATCTCCTGATGGAGAGCCATGTGAGTGATAGGTGCTTCGGAGTATGCAGCACTCAGGGAGATGGGAACAACGCCACTGTCTGCAAAAGGCATGGATTTTTTTAGGGTGCATCATGGCCACACAAAGGGAATGCCGCCGGGAAATTCGAGGCATTACCAAGTGGTTGTCAAATTGTGAGTGAGAGACTGATGTGTGTACAGCCTGCGCAAAAAAAAACAAAGTAGAGCTCATGTCTTTCAAGCAACCTGTTTCAAATCATCATTAGAGTCACATCATGCAGCCTTACAATGTATTAAAAATCAAAACATGTAGCCTAACATTTGCCCAACGTAGAACAACTAAAGTTAAAATAATACATCTAAATTTAGCATATAGGAGTACCTATTTCTTTGTTAACCACTCAACACAAAATAGCCGCCCGCATGTGCGCACTCCCTCAAATCATTTGGAGAAAATATCCTTTCTATTTTATTCAGCTTTGTTCAATTTTGTTCCTCATACTATAAAATATATATATATATTTTTTTTTACATTCATTTTTTTTTAAATGCCACGGAATTCTAAACAAATCGTGTCTGCTTAATGAACTAGTGTAGCCCACAGCCATATGGCATAGCCAGATCAGGACCTGACTTAAGGACAACTCAGAGTATGCTATTCTGTTCTTCAGAAATAGACAACATTTTCTTCATATCATGTTTCCTTAGATCTATCTAAAATAAATAATGGATTTATTGTGAAGGTGCATGGTATATCACACAGATTTATTAGACTTTTTAAAATGTAAATGTTCCAAAGGTCTGCATCAGTGGCTTGTAGGCTAATGTCATGTGTGGAAGCCAGGAGGTGCTAAATATGTTTGTTAATTAGCAGTCAATTACCGTGAGAGGGACAGTTATTTACTTGACAATCACCGGCTGACAAAATTTCTTGACGCCCTAGCCAGGTGCACCGGTTTGTGTCAAGAACTGCAACGCTGCTGGGTTTTTCACTGGGGTTTTTCACACTCAACAGTTTCCTGTGTGTATCAAAAATGGTCCATCCAGCCAACTTGACACAACTGTGGGAAGCATTGGAATTAACATGGGCCAGCATCCCTGTGGAGCACTTTCAGCAGTGCAACTCAATATTAGGAAGGTGACATTAACATTTTGTTCACTCAGTGTACATGACTCTCTTTCAATGATGAGTGTAGTTGAAGTCGGAAGTTTACATACACCTTAGCCAAATACATTTAAACTCGGTTTTTCACAATTCCTGACATTCCTGTCTTAGGTCAGTTAGGATCACCACTTCATTTTAAGAATGTGAAATGTCAGAATAATAGTTGAGAGTGATTTATTTCAGCTTTTATTTCTTTCATCACATTTCCAGTGGGTCAGAAGTTTACATACACTCAATCAGTATTTGGTAGCATTGCCTTTAAGTGGTTTAACTTGGGTCAAACGTTTCAGGTCGCCTTCCACAAGCTTCCCACAATAGGTTGCGTGAATTTTGGACCATTCCTGATGTCAAGCAAAGAGGAACTGAGTTTGAAGGTAGGCCTTGAAATACATTCACAGGTACACCTCCAATTGACTCAAATTATGTCAATTAGCCTATCAGAAGCTTCTAAAGCCACAACATAATTTTCTGGAATTCTCCAAGCTGTTTAAAGGCACAGTCAACTTAGTGTATGTAAACTTCTGACCTACTGGAATTGTGATACAGGGAATTATAAGTGAAATAAACTGTCTGTAAACAATTGTTGGAAAAATGACTTGTCCCATGCACAAAGTAGATGTCCTAACCGAATTGCAAGAACTATAGTTTGGTTGAAAAACAAGTTTTAATGACTCCAACCTAAGTGTATGTAAACTTCTGACTTCAACTGTATATCATTTTTATAATTTTTTTCTGATTTTAGAAGCCATGTCAATATCCATTATCCAATATAAACAATGTCAATATTGATTATTCAATCTAAACATGTAAATATCTATCGTTCAATATAAATGTGAATGTATTTCAGCATAAAGCAGGGTGTGATGACCAGCCTGAACACAAGGGGGGAGACAATAGCCTGCAAAAAGTTAAGTCCAGTAAAACAGAACAGTTTTTAACATAAACTACCCTTCAGTTGTGCAAAAAAGACGACACCAGACACCTACATAGCTGGAAAATATGTATATAATTCATATATCTGTATAACCATCAGATTTTGAATGATTTTTCAAGTGACAGCATTCACTAGGCCAAAACAGAATATACAGTAGCTGATAATTCCTCTCAATTCCTATTCGGTTCTAGAGAGAGCAATTCTCTCTGGAGAGTCTTGATTCTCTCTTTGCACTGTCTTCCCTGGGATCAGTTCCTTGCGGAACTCCTTTACCAAGAAGAAATATCCAATAGCATCTAAACAGCAGTTTGTTGTGGCAATCCATTCTGAGACATGATAAAAGTTATGCATCAAATTATACTGTTGGCAGTCAGTGGGGACTTTGTAGGCAACATAGAGTTTCATGAAAAATGCCATATGGATAGGAGTGTAACAGATGAAAAAGACTACCAAATTGGCTGATATTATTCTTATACTTTTTCTGTTGTCCTTATATGAGTGCATGTCCTTGTAGGCCAGCAGAGTGCAGATCGTCTGACATGAACAAAGCAGCATTGTGAGAAGAGGAACCACATATCCCAGTATCTCCAGAGACAGAATGTAGCCCAGTGGAAACAAATGGAATTCCCTCTCAAAGCAGGCCAGATTGTGCTCAGGTCTATTGTGCTCCCTGAATATCACACATAGGACCACAATAGTCACCCATATCATCACACACACCACAACAGCCACTTGCTTCTTGGAGCCCATTCTCCTGGAGTGGAAGGGAAACTGAATGGCGATGAATCTCTGAACACTGATAGCAGTAACAGTGAAAATACTAGCGTACATGTTGGTGAAATTAATGAGAACCAGAACAGCACAGAGGCCAGGAGAGGTAATGCTGAAGAAGGTGTGGTAGATCCTGAAGGGCAGGAAGGTGATGAGGGCACAGTCGGCCACAGCCAGGTTGAGCATGTAGATGTGTGTGTCTGTAAAGCTGGCTCTCTTACGGTAGAACACCCTCAGGGCAGAGAGGTTCAGGGCCAGACCCAGCAAAAACACGGGGCTGTACACAACCCTCTGGAACAGCCTCACCTCCTCCGACATGTTGGTCTTACAGAGGTGTGGTCCATATGAATGGTTGGACATCATTCTCACTATGGGGGAGAGCATGGTCAGTTAGTATGATATTGTGATGTTTTACTGATGAAGGCTAAAGTTGTGGTCTTTACGATCTTATGAAGTTGGTAATGTGTTACTATTTCAAGCATGTATTACTAAAAGTCACAATCAACATCAGTGAGCTGACTTCTGTTTTATGGTTCAGAGGTTAAGAATCGTGACATACACTATAACAGTTTTCCCTTGGTCTGTACCTCCCACTTCAATTAAAAACACATTGTTCTTTCTGTTGGTTCTGACTGTTAATAAATGTCCTACCTTAAAATGAGAGGAACTCTGACAAATGCAGTTTTTTAAATTGATTGACAGCCACCAAGCATACAGATGTTTTTCACCTGTAAGTTAAGAGTCCACTTTTACTGTCTCCTTCTTGAAACTGTGTGAAAAGCTAGACGTTTCTTTCAAGCAGTTTCCCCTTGACAACAAAAAAAGGAAGTTGCGTTTGATAGACTGCAGTCTATTTGCATTTCAAAGTATAGAACTGCATAGGTATACTATCACCAGAGATTAACAATTTGACAGAAATACATTAAAGCCTAAGAATATTTCAACAATAAGGAAGAGCCAAAAGCTCTGAAATTGCTTCGATCTTTTTCTGTTTTATATTACCACCTCACTATACACAGTCACAATATGAGAAGTACTTTTTACTTAAAGACAATGTTATTTCCTTTATATGGTCTGTTGTGTAAATGGTTGGGACATTTAGACTGTTGGTGAAACATTTGTGTCTCATCGTGGTTTGGAGATTCACTTGTAATGTCTTTCAGTCTGTGTTGAATGTTGAATGTACAAAGACACGTGACAAGATGCATGATCTATCAAAGTCAACTGGAGTGTTTCCAAAACAACTGTGGTCCATGATTTATAAATACAATATATGCTACATTATGCATGTACATGTCTATTTACACGTTCTAAAATCCGGTGTTGGGGAAGCTACTCTGAAAATATAGTTTACCAAGCTACCAATTACTTCACACTGGAAGAAGTTAAGCTACACTAAAGCTACCCTGAAGAAAATGTTTAGTTTTCTTAACTAAAGTTACTTTGAAAAAGTATTTCACTTCATGAAAACAACTTTGTGAAATATGATCATGTGTAAATCTGAAATGTCATAGACGATAAATTGCAAGAGTAGATCACTTTGGGGTCGTATGTTAACAGAATGTGTAATTTAACCTATTAAACACAAAAACTATGTTTCAAGTGAGAATTAGGCAGGTCTGATGCCGAAAACGAAAGGAAAGCACTTCACCCATATTTTATTTTATATAAAAAAAGAGTAATATGTAGTTCCAATAGTTAGGTACACCACTACATGGAAAAAAGTTATTAACTACTACCTAGATTTGAATTTTATTAAACTACCACCAAGCTACTGCAAAATGTAGTTTAATTACTAGTTGAACAACACGTAGTTTATTACTCCCCAACACTGCTAAAACCACATAGGCCTAACATTGTAAACATTGAAATTAGGGTAAAACTTGACTGACTAACAGGTTGTTACAGCAATATAATGTCAACATAATCATCAGAACTATGTATATGTTGAAATTGCGTTGAAAATTCCAAGTAGAAACATAAAAAATGACATTTGATTAGAAATATTTTATTTGACCTTGTTTCAATGTTGATAATAAAATGGTATGTTTGAATCAACATCGTTTTAACGTCATGCCATCAATCTAAATAAAGAGATACATTTAAATAAAATGTGAAGCCACAGTCCAATAATTCCTTACTGAACAGTGACTTCGACTGGTATATGAGGGATAATGCACTTCATTGAGAACAAGTCTACCATCCAGATGCCTACCTACATGTTGCTTAGCAAACAAACTGTGTTTGATTCATCTGACCTATCATGTCAACACATTTTGACATTAATTGTATTTGTCACATACACCGAATACAACACCTTACCATGAAATACTTACAAGAGATGGTGCCGGAGGAGATGGCTGCCGTTTTACGGTCCCCTAAGCAATTGTGCTATTGTGTGTGTTTTTTCACGTTATTTGTAACTTATTTTGTACATAATGTTTCTGCCACTGTCTCTTATGACTGAAAAGAGATTCTAGATATTATGACAGCAATTATTCACCCTGTACTGGAAGAAAAAGTTTTCTTTAATGAGTCGAATGCAAAGGATTTACCTCAGACACCCAACAAGACCCTTATCCCCGTCATTAGCAGGAGAAAGAGACTGAGATATCGGGGACGTAGGTCTGGGTGCCTTGTAAGGATCTGACGGCGAGTGGGTAATCTGCCTTCACCATCGGTCCTATTAGCCAACGTACAATCATTGGATAACAAAATAGACAAAGTACGAGCACGTATATACTACAAACGGGACATTAAATACTGTAATAACTTGTTTCACCAAGTCGTGGCTGAATGATAACATGAATAACACACAGCTGGTGGGTTTTATGCTTTTTCGGCAGGATAGAACTGCAGCCTCTGGTAAGACAAGAGGTGGTGGTCTATGTACCCTGCTCAAACAACACAACACACTTAAACGACACAATGTAACTCCAAGTCAATCACACTTCTGTGAAATCAAACTGTCCACTTAGGAAGCAACACTGATTGACAATACATTTCACATGCTGTTGTGCAAATGGAATAGACAACAGGTGGAAATTATAGGCAATTAGCAAGACAACCCCAATAAAGGAGTGGTTCTGCAGGTGGTGACCACAGACCACTTCTCAGTTCCTATGCTTCCTGGCTGATGTTTTCGTCACTTTTGAATGCTGGCGGTGCATTCAGTCTCGTGGTAGCATGAGACAGAGTCTATGCTGCAACATCCTCCAGCATGACCGGTTTGGCGGTGCGTCAGTCATGGTGTGGGGTGGCATTTCTTTGGGGGGGCCGCACAGCCCTCCATGTGCTCGCCAGAGGTAGCCTGACTGCCATTAGGTACCGAGATGAGATCCTTCAGACCCCTTGTGAGACCATATGCTGGTGCGGTTGGCCCTGGGTTCCTCCTAATGCAAGACAATGCTAGACTAAAACTTTAAACTGTTTTACCTCATTTCTACCAGATTGTTAAATGTGCAACCAGAGGGGAAAAAAACTCTAGACCAACTTTACTCCACACACAGAGACGCATACCAAGCTTTTCCCCGCCCTCCATTTGGCAAATCTGACCATAATTATATCCTCCTGATTCCTGCTTACAAGCTAAAACTAAAGCAGGGAACACCAGTGACTCTGTCAATAAAAAAGTGGTCAGATGAAGCAGATGCTAAGCTACAGGACCGTTTTGCTAGCACAGACAGGAATATGTTCCAATGAGGAGTACACCACATCAGTCACTGGCTTCATCAATAAGTGCATCGATGACGTCCTCCCCACAGTGACTGTACATACATACCCCAACAAGAAGTCATGGATTACAGGCAACATCCGCACTGAGCTAAAGGGTAGAGCTGCCGTTTTCAAGGTGCGGGACTCTAACCCAGAAGCTTATAATAAATTCCAATATGCTCTCCGACGAACCATCAAACAGGCAAAGCGTCAATACAGGACTAAGACCGCTCGTCGGATGTGGCAGGGCTTGCAAACTATTACAGACTACAAAAGGAAGCACAGTAGCGAGCTGCCCAGTGACACGAGCCTATCAGATGAGCTAAATTACTTCTATGCTTGTTTCGAGGCAAGTAACACTGAAACATGCATGAGAGCACCAGCTGTTCCAGATGACTGTGTGATCACGATCTCCATAGCCGATGTGAGTAAGACCTTTTAAAAGGTCAACATTCACAAGGCCGCAGGGCCATACAGATTACCAGGCCATGTACTCCGAGCATGCGCTGACCAACTGGAAAGTGTCTTCACTGACATTTTCAACCTGTCCTTGACTGAGTCTGTAATACCAACATGTTTCAAGCAGACCACCATAGTCCCTGTGCCCAAGAACACTAAGGTAACCTCCCTAAATGACTCTGACCCATAGCACTCACATCTGTAGCCAGGAAGTGCTTTGAAAGGCTGGTCATGGCTCACATCAACACCATTATCGCAGAAACCGAAGACCAATTCCAATTTGCATACCGCCCCAACAGATCCACAGATGATGCAATCTCATTGACTACAGCTCAGCGTTCGATACCATAGTGCCCTCAAAACTCATCACTAAGATAGTGGTAAGGGTAGGTAACAACATATCTGCCATGCTGATCCTCAACATGAGGGGCCCTCAAGGGTGTGTGCTCAGACCCCTCCTGTACTTCCTGTTCACTCATGACTGCAAGGCCAGGCATGACTAAATCAAATCAAATCAAATGTTATTAGTCACATGTGCCGAATACAACAGGTGTAGACCTTACAGTGAAATGCTTACTTACGAGCCCCTAACCAACAATGTAGTTTTAAAAAATATGGATAAAAATAAGAAATAAAAGTAACAAGTAATTAAAGAGCAGCAATAAAATAACAGTAGCGAGACTATATACAGGGGGTACCGGTACAGAGTCAATGTGCAGGGGCACCGGTTAGTTGAGGTAATATGTACATGAAGGTAGAGTTATTAAAGTGACTATGCATCGATGATAACAACAGAGAGTAGCAGCGGTGTAAAAGAGGGGGTAAGGGGGGGGCAATGCAAATAGTCTGGGAAGCCATTTGATTAGGTGTTCAGGAGTCTTATGGCTTGAGGGTAGAAGCTGTTTCGAAGCCTCTTGGACCTAGACTTGGTGCTCTGGTACCGCTTGTTGTGCGGTTGCAGAGAGAACAGTCTATGACTAGGGTGGCTGGAGTCTTTGAAAAAATTTAGGGCCTTCCTCTGACACCGCCTGGTATAGAGGTCCTAGATGGCAGGAAGCTTGGCCCCAGTGATGAACTGGACGCTGAGTTGTAGTCAATGAATAGCATTCTCACAAAGGTGTCCCTTTTGTCCAGGTGGGAAAAGGCAGTGTGGAGTGCAATAGAGATTACATCATCTGTGGATCTGTTGGGGCGGTATGCAGTTTGGAGTGGGTCTAGGGTTTCTGGGATAATGGTGTTGATGTGAGCATGACCAACCTTTCAAAGCACTTCATGGCTAGAGATGTGAGTGCTACGGGGCGGTAGTCATTTAGGCATTTTACCTTAGTGTTCTTGGGCACAGGTACTATGGTGATCTGCTTAAAACATGTTGGTGTTACAGTCTTGGACAGGGAGAGGTTGAAAATGTCAGTGAAGACACTTGCCAGTTGGTCAGCGCATGCTTGCAGTACAATCAATCAATCACATTTATTTATAAAGCCCTTCTTACATCAGCTGATGTCACAAAGTGCTATACAGAAACCCAGCCTAAAACCCAAACAGCAAGCAATGCAGGTGTAGAAGCACGGTGGCTAGGAAAAACTCCCTAGAAAGGCCAGAACCTAGGAAGAACGGCGTCAACCGGACAGAAAGATCACGTCAGTGACTCAAGCCACTCAAGTGACGCACCCCTCCTAGGGACGGCATGGTAGAGCACCAGTAAGCCAGTGATTCAGCCCCTGTAATAGGTTTTTAGGCAGAGAATCTCAGTGGAGAGAGGAACCGGCAAGGCAGAGACAGCAAGGGCGGTTGGTTGCTTCCAGTGCTTTTCTGTTCACCTTCACACTCCTGGGCCAGACTACACTCAATCATAGGACCTACTGAAGAGATGAGTCTTCAATAAAGACTTAAAGGTTGAGACCGAGTCTGCATCTCTCACATGGATAGGCAGACCATTCCATAAAAATGGAGCTCTATTGGAGAAAGCCCTGCCTCCAGCTGTTTGCTTAGAAATTCTAGGGAGGAGGCCTGCGTCTTGTGACCGTAGCTCACGTGTAGGTATGTACGGCAGGAAAGATAGGTAGGAGCAAGCCCATGTAATGCTTTGTAGGTTAGCAGTAAAACCTTGAAATCAGCCCTTGTCTTTTAATAGGAAGCCAGTGTCGGGAGGCTAGCACTGGAGTAATATGATACATTTTTTGGGTTCAAGTCAAGATTCTAGCAGCCATGTTTAGCACTAACTGACGTTTATTTAGTGCTTTATCTGGGTAGCTGGAAAGTAGAGCATTGCAGTAGTCTAACCTAGAAGTGACTATCCTGACTATACTGTTCCTGGGTTTAAAACCAAAGGTTAAATAAATTTAAAAAAGACAAACTAAGATATTGATCAGCTTCCATTCTCATTTCCATAGACAACCTAAATAGCATTGAATAGTTGAAACTAACTCCTCTAACTTACACAAGCTGTATGTAAAAGTCAATTCAGAGTGAGGTTGGCAGTG
The DNA here is from genome assembly GCF_036934945.1 of Oncorhynchus masou masou. Taxonomy (NCBI): domain Eukaryota; kingdom Metazoa; phylum Chordata; class Actinopteri; order Salmoniformes; family Salmonidae; genus Oncorhynchus; species Oncorhynchus masou. The sequence goes on along the minus strand of NC_088235.1, from coordinate 82,236,118 downwards.
GCGATTTTAGCATGTAAATCCTTGTGTGGCAAAAGAAAAACAAGATGTGGGATGCATGCCAGTTCATACAGCCTTTTAAAAAATATAGCTGATATGGATGACTTGCTTAAACAATAGTGGTTTCTACTGACAATTGAGATATACAAACTATGGCATAAAGGGACGACAAGCAGATAAGAGGCAATCCGTAACTTCGATTAAGATATTAATGAGCGAGCTAGGATGGACATAGTCAATATAACGATTTGTTCCGCACTTTTTAAATGTACAGCGACAGAATTCAGAACATGGACCATTCTTACAGTATTCTCCCTGTACACCAAGTCAGAAGCTGCAACGATGTGCGCTGGGAGTCAGGAAGCAAGTTCAAGGAGTGAGTGTTTTAATAGAACATAATACAAAACAAGAAACACTAACAGCACACAGATAAGAAACAATAACGCCTGGGGAAGGAACAAAAGGGATTGACATATATAGGGAAGGTATTCAGGGAAGTGATGGAGTCCAGGTGAGTCTGATGACACACAGATGCATGTAATGATGGTGACAGGTGTGCGCCATAACGAGCAGCCTGGTGACCTAGAGGTCTGGAGAGGGCGCACACGTGACAGAAGCATAGGATAAAGAGGGCAATGCAAACTCTTACAATATTCGATGATTACATTTCTCAAAAACAGATTACAGGCTACATGTGCACCACCAAGTCAGAACAGTAGGTGAAATTAAGAGGTGAAAATAGGCTAAATGATTAGGGTGAGGCACATGGGCTACTAACAGCTTACTACACAACCCACACTTAGTATTACTTTCTTAGCTACAGTGTACATATCTCCCTTGCATATTGCATCATTTATGCAGCAGCATACAATACATTTTTGGACTCACCTTGTTGTGTTGTACTCACTTGAACAGGAAGGTGGCGCGCGGTCCTTCGTGGGCAAATTTCCAGCTGTCTTGAACTCACTAAAGTCAGATTTTGCAGTTCAGAGTTAAGATCTTTTGAGTGCGGCACAAGTCATGCTTCATTGACAGCATGTCCAATGTTGTCACGACTTCTGCCGAAGTCGTTGCCTCTCCTTGTTCGGGCGGTGCTCGGCGTTCGACGTCACCGGTCTTCTAGCCATCATTGATCCTTTTTTCATTTTCCATTGGTTTTGTCTTGTCTTCCCACACACCTGTTTTCAATCCCATTCATTACCTGTTGTGTATTTAACCCTCTGTTTCCCCTCATGTCTTTTTCAGAGATTGTTTTATTGTCAGTGTAGTGTGATGTTGTATAGGTGCGTGTCGGGTCCTCGTACCCATGTTTGTTTGTTTACGTACATTTAGTGTTATGGAGCATACTCCGTGAACTTTATTAAAAGACTCCATTTTACACTCTATTTGACACTCCTGCGCCTGACTTCCCTGCCACCTATTACACCTATGCATGACAAATGTTGAATTTGTATCATTTTAAACCAGGAAAAGAGACCTTTAATCTTAGACTTGAGATCACACCACCACTCCACTGTATAGAAGGCTAATGATTGCTTTGCAATGCTTGCAGTTAGCCACTGATTCCACCAATACATTTTATCTATAATATCTCTTCATTATTTCTCCTCATATGACAAGGATTAAAAAGGATTTGCCAGTAGAATGTCGACTTGATTCATGATGAGGCTAGCTAAGATTTGAAAGTATGATGTTGACATGATCAGTCCAATCAAAGCTACTGTAGATATGTGATTTGACATGATTTTATTTGTGGCCATTGACATTGAGCATTCTTGGATGGGCACTTCTAATGTAACTCTATGGAAGCATCCAAGGGGCTTGAATTTTCTAGCTCTACCCTTAGACTTGGTGGCGACGTAGTGTCCCCATGAGTGACAAAATTACTGAGCCAATCACAGCGCAACGCTCCATATTTTCTTTTGGCTGGCCCCACCACCACAGAAAGCACTGAGCTAGGCTGAAACACCCGCATTTTCGAACTTCCTTACTCAAGAATACATATAAGAGACCATGTTTGTATGCGGCTTTATTAACTCAATGATATATTGTTTGCATTGTTTGCAAACTGAAATGTGACACGAATGAATACCAAAATAACATGCAAAACAGGAAAGCCCTCCTATTTTGTTAAAAATGTGGGGCTCAAAACGGGTCGCCACTGAAGGTTGGGTTTATGAAGGTTACATTGACATCCGATTTGCCCAACAAAGGACACATCATTTCAACTTTAGCTAGGTATACTATCATTCGTGGTTGATTAGATCTTTGGAAGTTTAGAAGTAGTTACCATTAGCCCTAGACCAAAGGTTGGCAGATGATGATATTGATCTGGTATTGATGGCAGCCGGCAATACACTCATATCCCCCATGGACAGGTTTGTACCTAAAACATTCTCCATTCAGACTGCATTGGATTTCCTCCTTAACTAGATTTAATGGCGAGAAGGTGGAAAAAAACAGGCAAGATATGCATACTTCCTTTATGAAACACCATTTTCCACCTGCTTGCTAGTTGCTACTTCCTGATGTTGGGCCCTGCGTTCAGCCAGGGGTAAACAACAGACTGCTGCAACCCGATTTCCTGAACGTAATACGCAACATCCAAAGACTAGCGTTTCTAGGCATTAGCCACTTTATTATGGTGGTGGAAAATGGTGTTTCATATTGTGCCCTTTTTTCTGCCTTCTCGCCATTAAATCTAGTGAGAATTAGGTAGGTCTGATACCGAAAAAGAAAGTAAAGTATTGCCTATTTCAGCCATATTTGATTTGATTTTGGAAAACAAAGTGTGAAGTAAAATTTTTCAAAGTAAGCTCAGTTAAGTAAACTATATATTTTTTTAAAGCATTAGTTTAAGTTTATAACTTCTCCAGTGTGAAGTAACTGGCAGCTTGGTGAACTCCGTATATTTTCAGAGTAGCTTCCCTAACAGTTTGATTCTTTGATTCAGTTTGACATACACAGGAAGATGTTGAGCGTGAACCACCCAGCAGCATTGCAGTTCTTGACAGAAACCGGTGCGCCTGGCACTGTTCAAAGGCACTATAATCTTTTGTCTTGCCCATTCACCCTCTGAATGGCACACATACACAATACATTTTCCTGAACTGCACTGTTTGTTAAGTCAAATCAAATCAAATGTTATTTGTTACATGTACCGAATACAGTGAAATGTTTATTTACAAGCCATTAATCCACAATGCAGTTTTAAGAAAAATAAGTGTTAAGTAAAAATAATAATAATAACAAATAACAAATAATTAAAGAGCAGCAGTAACATAACAATAGTGAGGCTATATACAGGGGTTACCGGTACAGAGTCAATGTGCGGAGGCACAAGTTAGTCGGGCTAATTGAGGTAATATGTACATGTAGGTATAGTTAAAGTGACTATGCATGGATAATAAACAGAGAGTAGCAGCAGCGTAAAATGGGGGAATGCAAATAGTCTGGTTAGTCATTTGATCATGTCATGTCAGGATGAGGATGAGCCTACAGGAAGGGTACCACATGAGGGGGGAGGTTGTCTTCCCTGTAACGTACAGTGTTGAGATTGGCTGCAATGACAACAAGCTCAGTCCGATGATGCTGTGGCGTACACATCATGGACAAACTGAAATGGTCCACCCACACAGACAGTGTGGTGAAGAAGGCGCAACAGCGCCTCTTCAACCTCGGGAGGCTGAATAAATTCGGCTTGTCACCAAAAACACTCACAAACTTTTACAGATGCACAATCTAGAGCATCCTGTCGGGCTGTATCACTGCCTGGTACGGCAACAGCTCCGCTCACAACCGTAAGGCTCTCCAGAGGGTAGTGAAGTCTGCACAACACATCACCGGGGGCAAACTACCTGCCCTCCAGGACACCTACACCACCCGATGTCACAGGAAGGCCAAAAAGATCCTCAAGGACAACAACCACCCAAGCCACTGTCTGTTCACCCCGCTATCATCCAGACGTCAAGGTCAGTACAGGTGCATCAAAGCTGGGACCGAGAGACTGAAAAACAGCTTCTATCTCAAGGCCATCAGACTGTTAAACTGCCATCACTAACATTGAGTGGCTGCTGCCAACATACTGACTCAAATCTCTAGCCACTTTAATAATTACAAATTGGATGTAATACATGTATCACTAGTCACTTTAAACAATGCCACTTTATATAATGTTTACATAGCCTACATTACTCATCTCATATGTATATCCTGAACTCTATACCATCTACTGCATCTTGCCTATGCCGTTCGGCCATCGCTCATCCATATATTTATATGTACATATTCTTATTCATACCTTTACACTTGCGTGTATAATGTAGTTGTTGTGAAATTGTTAGATTACTTGTTAGATATTACTGCACATCGGAACTAGAAGCAGGAGCATTTCGCTACACTCACATTAACATCTGCTAACCATGTGTATGTGACGAATAAAATTTGATTCGACACACCACCCCAGACCATGACGAACCCTCCACCTCCAAATCGATCCCGCTCCAGAGTACAGGCCTCAGTGTAATACTCATTCTTTCGACGATAAACGCGAATCTGACCATCACCCCTGGTGAGACAAAACCGCGACTCGTCAGTGAAGAGAACTTTTGCCAGTCCTGCCTGGTCCAGCGACAGTGGGTTTGTGCCCATAGGCAATGTTGTTGCCGGAGATGTCTGGTGAGGACCTGCCTTACAACAGGCCTACAAGCCCACAGTCCAGCCTCTCTCAGCTTATTGTGGACAGTCTGAGCACTGATGGAGGGATTTTGCCCGTAACTCGGGCAGTTGTTGTTGCCATCCTGTGCCTGTCCCTCAGGTGGATGTTCGAATGTACCGATTTTGTGCGGGTGTTGTTACACGTGGTCTGCCACTGCGAGGACAATCAGATGTCCGTCCTGTCTCCCTGTAGCGCTGTCTTAGGCATCTCAGTACGGACATTGCAATTTATTGCCCTGGCCACATCTGAAGTGCCTCCTTGCCTAAGCACGTTCACACAGATGAGCAGGGACCTTGGGCATCTTTCTTTTGGTGTTTCTTTTGGAGTCAGTAGAAAGGTCTCTTTAGTGTCCTACGTTTTCATAACTGTGACCTTAATTACCTACCGTCTGTAAGCTGTTAGTGTCTTAATGACTGTTCCACAGGTGCATGTTCATTAATTGTTTATGGTTAATTGAACAAGCATGGGAAACAGTGTTTAAACCCAATACAATGAAGATCTGTGAAGTTATTTGGATTTTTACAAATTATCTTTGAAAGACAGGGTCCTGAAAAAGGGGTGTTTCTTTTTTTGCTGAGTTTATCTAAGGATAACCACATAAAATTTGGTGAATGCAGGACACTTGTTGGCATGTGGGAAGAGTTTGACTTTTGCGAAATGGCAGTTAAAGAGAAGTACAATGAATGAGCAGACACACACACACACACACCATATAACGACTCTCTCACTCACAATATAGTTAATTAAAGAGCAGTGTTGTTGAGGCTGCTGTAAATGTGTGTCAAGGCTTGGCTTGCTGATTAACACTGAGTGCTGTTGCGTTGTAATCTAATGAGGGTTAGAGTAATTGAAAAGCAATCCCCTCTGATTCATCAGGGATCATGAGATGTGGTGCACCTTTCCTCCGTCTCAACATAGGACGCAGGAAAGAACATTCAGAGGACACAGAGTTTGAGCGGGCAAAACCTATCCTGAGAAACACTTCATCCTTGTTTTACTATGTTGGGTGTCTGCTGTTGTAAAGCATCTTTTCGTTGAGAAATTAAAGTGATTGTTTTTCTTATGTCCTGACATTTAGACATAAAATAGAACAGGAAACTAGGTTTCTGCCTCTAGGTTTTCTTGTTGACATTTACCGTGATGAGGTGACACAAGAAACCCCAATGAGAAAAGGGAATGAATCCCACTGCCAGTGCTCCACTTGGATAGATAATACCACAACAACACACAACCACAGCGCTGCCCTGTCTCACTGACAAGCACTTAGCATGATCAATGTTCATGTTCTTTTGAGCCGATGAGCCACTCTCTTAGACAACTGCTAGAAGTTTAACCAAAAATCATGCAGTTTAGTAAGTATGAGTTAAATTGTCCTTGGCTAACATTTAAATCAAATGTTTTTTAATGTACTTCAAGCAAATCTTTATAATGGTTCTTCAAGCACTTGGCTGTTAGTCAAAAACACAGTGTACTCTAAATACCAGAGGTGGGACCAAGTCATTGTTTTACAAGTCACAAGTAAGTCTCAAGTCTTAGCACTCAAGTCCCAAGTCAAGTCAGGCAAGTCCGAGTCAAGTCTCAAGTCAACTTTGAGTTTCGAGTCCTAAACAAGTCATAATGTGCTCTTCGCCAAATGTAATACCATTTCATATTTTTAACAATAGTAAAAGTTAGTATATTACATTTACATTTATGAATGCTTTATGAATGCTTTATTACTTAACAAATAAATGTTATATTTCCATGGAAATACATGGGTAGCCATAATATCATAATTTTAAATATTTGGGCTTGGGGAGGGTATCAAGTCAGGTCGAGTCATAAGGTTCAAATCCAGGTCAAGTCACGAGTCATTGGTGTCTAAGTCGTTTTGCAAGTAGAAATACCTCACATGTGACTCGTAATAAGACTAAGCAATTAGCTCATTCAATGAATTAATTTTATCCACAGGATTTATAGGAATATGCAAGGAGACTATGGTTGAGTTAGAGTAATAGGCTATCTAGAAATGTCTGAACATGTCTGTATTTTGTTTTTTCGTAAAATTAATGGATTCACATACAAGGAACAAATTAAGTTACAAAGCATTAATAACAAGTATTACAAGGCATTATTCTAAGCATGGTCAGAAAGAGGGAGAGAAACCATAGCCTGAAAGGCCATAACCCAAAAGTTCATGGGGTGGAGAGAGAAAGAAAGAGTATCTCACCACAGCAGGTCAGGAACAAATAAGAGAAAGAACAATGCATCTTAGACCCTTTTATAAGCACCTGAGTTGTTTGGATTAAAAACATGAGTTGTTGTCCAATAGTATCACAGTAAAGTTAACCTCTAATCAGTTATCAGATCTCCATGAAGTAACTTCTGCTTCTCAGAGGTGTGACAATGTGGGTTGGCCAGACCAACACGGAGAATGTTGAATTCCTAAGACAACACAAAGCAAATTCTTGCATACAGTTGATAAGAAGAGTCACTTCTGGGGCTGGGCTCCCCTACACCATACATTCAGTCTGGCCTGTGGAGAGAAACATCATGAATGATTGAAGACCCCCGGTGGAGAGTCAGCAGAATGGGACGGCAGCCAGCTAGCAGGTTAACGCTCCCATCTTGTTTATGTGTGAATCAGGGTCATTCTACCCACATGCTGCTGAAGACTGGACAACTAGCCTTGGCTCTCCTCCAAGCTAGTGTTATGAGCTGGCCCACTGTAGCACTGTAGCTTTCATTTCATTAAAAGCTACTCTCAAGGTTAGAGGGGTGTGAATGCCTGCTCATGATCCACTGTGTTTGTTTAAGGTGATCACTAGAAGTCAGAATGATGCTAGCCTGGCCCCTTTTCTGGGACTTTATAAATGAACATGACTTAAGTTGTAAAGGTGTTGAATTAGAAGCAATCATCCCCTTGTCACCATAACATATGTGAGCTGAATGACCCTGGTGTCATACAATAGAGTGTGTTCCAGGGTGGTGTTGCTAAGACTGCATTTATTCCTTGTACAGATGTACAATCTTAATTTGAGACAGTTTAAGAAAATAATTCTCCAGGAGCAGGAAATGTTAATTATTATGTGGATTATAATTAATGAACATTTTTGTAGGGACTGATACATTTTTCGTCAGGGTAAATCAAGTCTGATATTTCAAAGTGGAAATTACAAACTTCAGAGGCCTTTTTAAAACTCAAACACACTACATGTTTTGACATTACTGACCATAACCTGTTGTTGAAAAAACGTGTGTGTTAAGGCTTTTCAACCTCTGCCATATTGTGGATTCAGAGCTATCTATCTAATAGAACTCAAAGGGTTTTCTTTAATGGAACCTTCTCTAATGTCAAACATGTAAAGTGTGGTGTACCGTAGGGCAGCTCTCTAGGCCCTCTACTCTTTTCTATTTTTACCAATGACCTGCCACTGGCATTAAACAAAGAATGTGTGTCCATGTATGCTGATGATTCAACCATATCCACATCAGCAACCACAGCCAATGAAGTCACTGAAACCCTTAACAAAGAGTTGCAGTCTGTTTTGGAATAGGTGGAATAGAATTACCTTAGATTGTATACTGTCATTGTCAAAACATATAGATTCAATGGTTGTAAAGATGGGGACACCACATTCCCAAAAGCAAGTTATGCCGGCTCTAGTTTTGTCTAATCTTGATTATTGTCCAGACGTGTGGTCCAGTGCTGCAAGGAAAGACCTAGTTAAGCTGCAGCTGGTACAGAACAGAGCAGCACGTTCTGCTCTTTGTTGTAATCAAAGGGCTGATAGAAATACTATGCATGCCAGTCTCTCTTGGCAGAGAGCTGAGGAGAGACTGACTGCATCACTTCTTCTTTTAATAAGAAACATGAATGTGTTGAAAATCCCATTTGTTTCCATAGTCAACTTACACACAGCTCTGACACACACACTTATCCCACCAGACATGCCACCAGGGGTCTTTTCACAGTCCCAAAATCCAGAACAAATTCAAGAAAGCGTATAGTATTATATAGAGCCATTTTTGCATAGAACATCCTTCCATCTCATATTGCTCAAATAAACAGCAAACCTGGTTTCACAAAACAGATAAAGCGACACCTCACGGCACAACCCCTCTCCCCTATTTGACCTAGATAGTTTGTGTGTATGCATTGATATGTAGGCTACGTGTGCCTTTTTTTAAATGTATGTAGTTCTGTCCTTTGAGCTGTTCTTGTCTATTGATGTTCTGTATTATATCATTCTGTATTATGTTTCATGTGGACCCCTGGAAGAGCAAATACCAAAAGTTTGCATTTCCTGCTGTACAGGAACATTCTCAGCAACAAAATAGTGATCAAATTAAGATCCTACATCAATACAGCTCAGTATTCAACATCATACCCTGGAACTGAACACCTCCCTCTGCAACCAGATCCTGGTCTTCCTCACAGGCCGCTCCCAGACGGTGAGGGTATGCAACAACACATAAGCCACGCTGACTATCAACGCGAGGCCTGTCAAGGGTGTGTGCTTAGTCCCCTCCTTTACTCCCTCATCAAGTTTGCTGATGACATGACGAAGGTAGGACTGATCACCGTCGACGATGAGGCAGCCTATAAGGAGGTCAGAGAACTGGCAGTGTAATGCCAGGAAAACAACCTCTCCCTCAATGTCAGCCAGACAAAGGAACTGATCGTGGATTATAGGAAACGGATGGGTGAGCACACCCCCATCCATATTGATGGGACTGTAGTGGGGCGGGTCAAGAGCTTCATGTTCCTCGGTCCACACAAACCAACCCAGTTGTGAAGAGGGCACGACTCCCCTCAGGAGGCTGAAAAGATTTAGCATGGGCCCTCAGATCCTCAAAAAGTTCTACATCTGCCTCATCCTATAAGACTGCTAAATAGCTTATCAAATGGCTACCCAGACTACCTGTACACACACTGGAATCTACCCACTAACTCACAAACTCTTACACTGACAACACACACACACACACACACACACACACACAACATACACAGACATGCATACTGGAGCCACAAACACACTCACACACACATTTTCACACTCACCACGTACTCTGCTGCTATTGTCTATTATCTATCCTCTTGCCGAGTCACTTTATGTCAACCTACAGTGCCTTCAGAAAGTATTCACAACCCTTGACTTTTTCCACATTTTGTTGTGTGACAGTCTGAATAAAAAAAGTATTACATTTATATCTTGTGTCACTGGTCCGCACACAATACCCCATAATGTCAAACTGGAATTATGTTTTTAGAAATGCTTACTAATCACTTTCAAATGAAAGCTGAAATGTCTTGAGTCAATAAGTATTCAACCCCTTTTGTTATTTCAAGCCTAAATATGTTCAGGAATAAAAAATTTACTTAACAATTCACATAATAAGTTGCATCAGTCTGTGTGCACTAATAGTGTTTAACATGATTTTTTAATGACTAATCTCTGTACCCCACACATATAATTATCTATAAGGTCAACACATCCGTCATGCTGATCATCAACAAGGGGGGCACCCAGGGGTGTGTGCTTAGTTCCTCCTGTACTCCCTGTTGATCCACGACTGCATGGCCTCACTCGACTCCAACACCATCATAAAGTTTGTTGGCAACGATGAGGCAGCCTATACAGATGAGGTCAGAAAATTTCAAACACAAATTCAACCACAAAGACCAGGGAGGTTTTCCAATGTCTCCCAAAGAAGGGATGGGTAAATGGGTAAAAAAAACAGACATTGAATATCCCTTTGAGCATGCCTAAGTAATTAATTACACTTTGGATGGTGTCACCCAATCACTACAAAGATGCAGGCATCTTTCCTAACTCAGGTGCCGGAGAGGAAGGAAACCACGGGGATTTCTTTAAAAGCTGACTTTAAAACAGTTACAGAGTTAATGGTTGTGATAGGAAAAATCTGAGGATGGATGAACAACATTGTAGTTACTGCACAAACAGCTCCAGACATTCCATGCTTTTCTTAACTCTTGTTCTGAGCACCTGAGATTCACTATGCAATCGGAGATACTTCAAATCAGTTTCCTTGATCTTTAGATTTTGTGAGAGGATAATGTTCTATACACTGATCTTTACAGGAAACCTACTGATCGTAACAGTTTGTTGAGGGCTGATAGCTGTCAACCGCTTCCCTTGAAAAACAGTTTTCCCTACAGCCAATTCTGTAGAAACAAAAGAATTTGCAAAAATACTATCAGATTTCAACAGAAACATGGCTGAGGCTGAAAGGGGGAACAACAATGGTCAGATCAATACTGCCATTGAGAAAATCCAAAATCATTCAAGACATGATCTCTTTCAAGGTCAGTCTGCGCTATTCAATGTGCTCTGAACAAATTAAGCGAATCGTTCACAAACATTGGCACATTCTAAGATCTGATGACAGTGTTAATGTGTTTTCGGACCCTCCCTTGCATGTGTACTCGCATGGCAGAAATCTCAGAGATCAATTTGTACTTGACACAATAAATACTTTGCACTAAAACACAATGCTAAATATACATTGGAGATGCATACCAAGATGACATTGAATGTTCCTGAGTGGCCTAGCTACAGTTTTGACTTAAATCTATGTCAAGACTTGAAAATGGCTGTCTAGCAATGATCAACAACCAACTTGACAGAGCTTGAAGAATTTGGGGGTTTGACAGATGCCAGGAAAACGCTTCTTGCCCCAATGCATAGTTCCAACTGTAAAGTTTGGTGGATGAGGAATAATGGTCAATGCCTGCATGACAATGCCTCTGGTGTGGAAGAACTTGACTGGCCTGTACAGAACCCTGACCTCAACCCCCTCAAACACATTTGGGATGAACTGGAACGTTGACTGCGAGCCAGGTCTAATTGTCCAGAATATGATTCGCTGGGAGAAACAGGGAGTTTCTCCAGCTCCACCACCACCACAACCGGAATCTCCCTTGAACGCTTTTTCCTCTCCGGAACCGAAGATCCATTTATCCCTACCCACGGGATACAACAGAGATACTGCCGGCTGCCAGGGTTTCCTCCTTAAGCTGAACTTGTATCTGGCCACGGCCTCTCCAGTACCATCTGACCGTGAGAAGAGTTACGCCCTCGTCTCATGCCTCACCGGGAAAGCCCTGGAATGGGCCAGCGCTGTGTGTAGAAAGGTAGGATGCGGCGTTGGACCATTTTGAGGAGTTCACCCACCAATTCCGGATAGTATTCGACCATCCACCTGAAGGCAAAGCAGCGGGTGAGCTCCTCTATCATCTGAGGCAGGAGACGATGAGTGCACAGGAGTTTGCTTTGGAGTTTAGGACCATTGCTGCCGGCGCTGGATGGAGCGACAGGGCCCTGATCGACCATTACCGTTGTAGTCTACGCGAGGACGTCCGTCGGGAGATGGCCTGTATAGACACCACCCTCACCTTCGACCAGCTGGTGGACATGTCCATCAGGCTGGACAACATGCTGGCTACTCATGGACGTCTAGATCGGGGTCTAGTTGTCCCATCCTCCCGCACCCTCTCTCCCGAACCTATGGAATTGGGAGGGATGGTGCGCAGGGAGACCGGAGGGGGTTCCCGCTCGAGCACCATTCATGGTCGCAGAGGGCACACTGCTGGTCGGTGCCGGGTTGGTTCCTCTGGGAATAGAGAAGGCAGGCAGGGCATTCTGGCATCACCCCAGGTGAGTAGGCACCATTCTCATCCAGAGCCCTCTGTTGCACTAATGTTTGTCTCGGTCTCTTTTCCTGATTTTTCCCTGCATTCCCAGTATAAGGCGCTCGTAGATTCAGGTGCGTCAGAGAATTTCATTAATAAAAGTTTAGCTCATAGTTTAGGGATCCCTATTGTTCCTGTGGATATGCCTTTCCCTATTCATGCCTTAGATAGTCGACCATTAGGGTCAGGGTTTATCAGGGAGGTACCCGCACCTTTGTGTATGATAACGCAGGAGGGTCACAAGGAGAAGATTGGTCTTTTCCTTATTGATTCTCCTGCGTATTCTGTGGTGCTAGGCCTACCCTGGTTAGCTTGCCATAACCCCACTGTTTCTTGGCCACAGAGGGCTCTCACGGGGTGGTCGCGAGAGTGCTCAGGTAGGTGTTTAGGGGTTTCCGTTGGTGCTACTACGGTGGAAAGTCCAGACCAGGTCTCCACCGTGCGCATTCCCCCCGAATATGCAGATTTGGCTCTCGCCTTCTGTAAAAAGAAGGCGACTCAATTACCACCCCATCGACGGGGGGATTGTGCGATAGATCTCCTGGTAGACGCTGCATATCCCAAGAGTCACGTGTATCCCCTGTCGCAAGCGGAGACGGAGGCCATGGAGACATATGTCTCTGAATCCCTGCATCAGGGGTTCATTCAGCCATCCATTTCACCCGTCTCTTCGAGTTTATTTTTTGTGAAAAAAAAGGATGGCGGTTTACGCCCGTGCATTGATTATCGAGGTCTTAATAAAATCACAGTGAAATATAGTTACCCGCTACCTTTGATCAATACGGTTATTGAGTTAATGCACGGGGCACGTTTTCACAAAATTGGATCTCAGGAGTGCGTACAATCTGGTGCATATTCGGAAGGTTGATGAGTGGAAGACGGCATTGAGCACCACCTCAGGTCATTATGAGTACCTTGTCATGCCATACGGGTTGATGAATGCTCCATCAGTTTTCCAATCATTTGTAGATGAGATCTCCAGGGACATGCACGGGCAGGGTGTAGTGGTGTATATCGATGATATTCTGATATACTCTGCTACACGCGCCGAGCATGTGTCCCTGGTGCGCAGGGTGCTTGGTCGCCTGTTGGAGCATGATCTATATGTAAAGGCTGAGAAATGCTTGTTCTTCCAACAATCCATCTCCTTCCTAGGGCATCGGATTTCCACTTCAGGAGTGGAGATGGAGAGCGACCGCATTACAGCCGTGCGTAATTGGCCGACTCCAACCACGATAAAGGAGGTGCAGCGTTTTTTGGGGTTTGCCAATTACTACAGGAGGTTTATCCGGGGTTTTGGTCAGGTGGCTGCTCCCATTGCCTCACTGCTAAAGGGGGGCCCGGTGCGCTTGCAGTGGTCGGCTGAGGCGAACAGGGCTTTTGGGCACCTGAAGACTCTGTTTACCTCGGTGCCTGTGTTGGCTCATCCGGATCCCTCTTTGCCATTCATAGTGGAGGTGGACGCATCCGAAGCTGGGATAGGAGCAGTGCTCTCTCAGCGTTCGGGTACGCCACTGAAGCTTCGCCCCTGTGCTTTCTTTCCGAAGAAGCTCAGCCCAGCGGAGCGAAACTATGATGTGGGGAACCGGGAGCTGTTAGCTGTCGTAGAAGCCTTGAAGGTGTGGAGGCATTGGCTTGAGGGGGCTAAACACCATTTTCTCATCTGGACTGACCACTGCAATCTGGAGTACATCCGGCAGGCGAAGAGATTGAATCCTCGCCAGACAAGGTGGGCCATGTTTTTCACTCGTTTTGTGTTTACTCTTTCTTACAGGCCAGGCTCCCAGAACGTCAAGGCAGACGCATTGTCTCGGCTGTATGACACAGAGGAGCGATCCATGGATCCCACTCCCATACTCCCAGCTTTGTGTCTGGTGGCGCCTGTAGTGTGGGAGCTGGACACGGACATTGAGCGGGCGTCACGTGCAGAGCCCTCTCCCCCTGAGTGTCCAGCTGGTCGTCTGTACGTTCCGTCTGCTGTCCGCAACCGATTTATCTATTGGGCTCTCACGTCACCCTCCTCTGGTCATCCGGGGATAGGTCGGACGATGCGCTGTCTTGATGGGAGGTACTGGTGGCCCACTTTAGCTAAGGCCGTGAGTATTTATGTTTCTTTATGTTTCTTCCTGCTCGGTGTGCGCCCAGTGCAAGGCTCCTAGACACCTGCCCAGAGGTAAGCTACAACCTCTACCCGTTCCTCAATGGCCGTGGTCGCACCTGTCGGTGGACTTTTTGACTGATCTTCCACCTTCACAGGGTTACACCACGATCCTGGTCGTTGTGGATCGGTTTTCGAAGTCCTGTCGTCTCCTCCCTTTGCCCGGTCTCCCTACGGCCTTACAAACTGCAGAGGCCCTGTTTACACACGTTTCCCGGCACTATGGGGTGCCTGAGGATATAGTGTCTGATCGGGGTCCCCAGTTCACATCAAGGGTTTGGAAGGCGTTCATGGAGCGTCTGGGGATCTCGGTTAGTCTTACCTCAGGTTTTCACCCCGAGAGTAATGGGCAGGTGGAGAGAGTTAACCAGGATGTGGGTAGGTTTCTGCGGTCTTATTGCCAGGATCGGCCGGGGGAATGGGCGATGTTCGTGCCCTGGGCAGAGATGGCTCAGAACTCGCTACGTCACTCCTCCACTAACCTTACTCCTTTTCAATGTGTATTAGGGTATCAGCCGGTTCTGGCTCCTTGGCATCAGAGCCAGACCGAGGCCCCTGCGGTGGACAATTGGTTTCGGCACGCTGAGGAAACCTGGGAGGCAGCCCACGTCCACCTTCAGCGTGCCATAAGGCGCCAGAAAATTGCCACAGACCGTCGCCGCAGTGAGGCCCCAGTGTTCACACCAGGGGACAGGGTCTGGCTCTCGACCTGAAACCTGCCCCTCCGCCTGCTCTGCCGGAGGC
This sequence comes from Oncorhynchus masou masou, assembly GCF_036934945.1. Classification (NCBI taxonomy): domain Eukaryota; kingdom Metazoa; phylum Chordata; class Actinopteri; order Salmoniformes; family Salmonidae; genus Oncorhynchus; species Oncorhynchus masou. The sequence continues at coordinate 82,220,803 of NC_088235.1, read as the reverse complement.
TGGGTCCGCGGTTTGTGGGGCCGTTTAAAGTCCTGAGGAGAGTGAACGAGGTATGTTATAGGTTACAACTGCCCACTAATTACCGTATTAACCCCTCGTTCCATGTGTCTCTCCTCAGGCCGGTGGTGGCTGGCCCGCTCCAGGAGGCTGAAGTGCGTGATGTTCCTCTGCCTCCTCTAGACATCGAAGAGGTCTCGGCGTACTCTGTTCGATCCATTTTGGATTCGAGACGTCGGGGGAGGGGCCTTCAGTACCTTGTGGACTGGGAGGGTTACGGGTCGGAGGAGAGATGCTGGGTTCCGGTGGAGGACGTGTTAGATCCTTCCATGTTATCAGAATTCCACCGTCTCCATCCGGATCGCCCTGCACCTCGCCCTCCGGGTCGTCCCCGAGGCCGGTGTTGACACGCTGCTGGAGCCGCGCGTCAGGGGGTGGTACTGTCACGACTTCTGCCGAAGTCGTTGCCTCTCCTTGTTCGGGCAGTGCTCGGCGTTCGACGTCACCGGTCTTCTAGCCATCATTGATCCATTTTTCATTTTCCATTGGTTTTGTCTTGTATTCCCACACCTGTTTTCAATCCCATTCATTACCTGTTGTGTATTTAACCCTCTGTTTCCCCTCATGTCTTTGTCAGAGATTGTTTATTGTCAGTGTAGTGTTTGTTGTATAGGTGCGCGTCGGGTCTTCGTACCCATATTTGTTTATATTCCTTTTTTCTATTTAGTGTTATGGAGCATATGTTATATGGACATTATTAAAAGACTCCATTTTACACTCCGTTTGACTCTCCTGCGCCTGAATTCCCTGCCACCTATATACATATCTCTGACAATATGCTTCAATTTTCTGCCATATTACTGGTTTCACATTTGCCTCCAACGATCATAAGGTAAAATAGATCTGAAACAAGTGTAATTTATATGTACAATCCCATTATCCAAACGGCTTAATCATTTACCTGGTTCTCATCAATAGCTCTTATCAATTTGTAAATTACAGTGTATGTAGAATGGTGTTTTTTCTATCAGAACAAAGAAAGTAGATGTTGTTCCACTTGGAACTGACCGGTTGCTTGACCTTATTCATTGTTTCATCATGAGTAAAGGTGGTGGAATTATGAGGGAATTAAGTCAAGGTCACAGAATACAGCATTATCTGTAGACACACCCCAGCCACACCTTCATTTCCTTGATCTCCACCCCAAATGAATAGCGGGTGAATAGCATGATTTTCTCATGCATAAATTCAAGATCAGAATATACATAGAGGGAAAAGTGCATAAAAACGGATCACTTTCCATTTACACACGTTTAATTTGAGTGGGAACAACAGTTGTACCCTCATTTGTAGCCCTTTTCATGAGCAGATGTTGAACAAACACAATGCCTGGGATAAGGTAATGATAGGCCATGTTATCTCATTGGTAGGCACAGCTATCCAGAAGCACTTGGTCAATTAGTGAAGTATTGGGTCATTGATCCCCATGTTACTTCTAATCACCCGGACCGCCATTTACTGCATCTCCATGACTATGACAATAACAAGGCACAGGCTAACTGACCTAGTAGCAGGTGTATTGGATAAGATCGAGACACTACAAGGCTTATGTCTCTGTGACGCAGAGAAACATAACCATAGAACACGATAACTAACAATTTAATTATAAATGTTATGCTGATGGAGTGATAAGAAAGAGGTCAGAGAGAGAGAAGGGGAGAATGAGAGAATGAAAGTGAGAAGACGATTGAAAGAGAGAGGTAGAAAGTGGGAGATAACTGAGTCGATAGCCTGCATGTTGCTCTGAAGATGGTTCTGAGAGACCATGACTGGCATTGGGGGAGTACAAGTTTAGGGCTGTGACAGGTGGCTGTGTTGTATAACCCCTGTAAATCAATGATCTATTTCCTCCGTTTGTAAGACACTTACTCTGATGCATTTTTTACTTGTCTCACCCTATTCTATGGGAACATACAGTACATTCTGTTTCCTGTGTTTGTGGTTTATGTGTAGGTTCATAAAATTTTCCTGTAGACCTGTGGAAGCCATCAACCTGGACTCAGGGGTAGACATAACATAGTAAACGAAAATCAGAGATTCCTAAATTAGTATGATATGTTACATTTGGTATAGTATGTATTAATTTGTGGATGTCCATCCTCCATTTTGTATGATATGTTACGAATAACAATTTTTATGATATGTTATGAATTGCAATTCGTACAATATGTTACGAATTTGCTATACTTATAATATGTTTCAAATTGCAATTTGTTGTGGCAAACATTAGCTAGATGGCTAAGGGGCTAACACTAAGGTTAGCTATATGACAAACATTAGCTATGTGGCTAACATTAACGTTAGCTTGGTGGCTAACGTTAGCTAGGCTAGGGTTACGTTTAAGGTTACGGTTAAGGGAAGGGTTAGCTAACATGCTAAGTAGTTGCAAAGTAGCTAAAACGTAGTAAGTAGTTGCTAATTACCTAAAATGCTAAAGTTGTCCGTGATAAGATTTAAACATGCAACCGACCACCTTCTATTTGTTATTGCCTTAAGTAACCTTCTGTCTTATGTAACCATACCAAACCTAACATGTCATACTAATTTGAGTGTCCCGGATTTTTGTTTACTATGTCTAGTCTATGAGACCAGGCTGAAGCATTGAGGTTTGCCCTTTCATACCCCCACTCCCCTCTCCTCTACCATCGAAGATGAATGACATAGAGTCTTTCTCGATTTGTACGCTCACTGCATTTAGTCACAAACAGTAAAACCGATCACAAGGTCTGATCACAAGATTCCTAATAATCACAAGGCCTCTAAACATAACATAACAGACACAACAGTGCAGCCCTTGTTGTCTTGTGTGTTCTCATTGCTAAGTACCAGCCTGTTCGGACTGTGCTACATTTCACATAATATTGAATATTATCTGTTTTATGTTATACATTGTAGAGGAACTAAAGCCTTATTTATAGTCGGGGCTAACATGCATCCTTTGTCCTAAAGTTATCCACATTCTGATTTTGCCCACATTGTAGCCATTTAATCTACACATGGTAGTAAAATGTGTCTCTTATCCATCTACTGTATCTGCATTGTGACCAAATATCCTCGTCTCTCTCTGTATGCAAATTATTTGACAAATATGAGTCAATGGCGTCACCTGTCAATGATTTAAGAGGCAGGACAAATTAAGATTTAAATGGTTTCACTGTCCAGATCCGACCACACTTGTAAGATAATGTATCCAGACACAATGCCTGTCTGACTGCCATCGGTGGTGGTCAGGGAAATCTAATCACAATCAGATCACAATGTGTCTTTTAATTGTCTACACCTGTCTAAAAATGTGGGCACAATTACAATGTGGACAAGATCAGGGCAAAGGAGGTATGTTAGAACCAGGTATAAATGGGGCTTCAGAGGGTATGAGAGTGAATGGGGTTATTATAGGGCCTCTGGATGATGCTTGATAAATAAGGTAATCCTCATCCTGGTTATCCAAGCTATTCTCTGACAACACCAATGTATTATTCAGAGCTTCTGGCAAGGCTTGCATCGAGCCACACTAATTGATTGTTTATTTAGAAGGCGTTGCATAAGATGAAATTCTACACACACTGATAATGTAAGTAATGCTTACATCCTCTTGAGAGCTCAAACCACCAGAGCTCTTTGGAAAATGTCCCTTGATTGAACTGCACGTCACAGACTACATGACAGTGTAGACTACACAGCACAGTGTACACCACTTGATAAAAGGCAAGCAGAAAATAAAGATAAAAGTGAAAAGACAAAATAAGTGTCAAACAGTGAGAACATATAGCATTGGAAGTAAATAAAAGTATTCCATGGATTTCTGTGTCAGAAATACAGATCCCAACAGGTGTCTTCTTAGATGCAGTGAATGAGAAAGGTAATAAAAGAGGTCAAGTACCATATAGAATTGTAACGTCAAGTATGTTTATTACAGAATGGGAGCATTGAGTTCAAGGGATAAATCAAATAAATGGAGATCCCTCTCGTCTACAGGTACCTGTTGGCTGGCTGCAAATAATGAAAAAGTCAATAAAGTGGCCATTGTGTCACTGGAGATCTAATCTAGTTCTAAATTAAATCTCCCCATGAGGATTAAATTAAACCATCTGGGGAAATTTCTGAAATTAATCAACAGATTTATTAGCAGGAAATTACATACCCTACACAATTGTTTTAGTAATATAATTTTATCTTCAATTGAAAAATCCTAGAAAAAGAGAAAAGTTAAGGTGGGACTTATTCACATCTTTGAAATAATAGTATAATTACCACATTTGAATAGAGAAACATAAATTATAGAAATGTAATTACCCTTAAACGTTAAAAGGGTCAGAGAATAATGATTTCAACACATCTAGAATTGCTTTTGCAGCTGTACATGTAATTCCTACAACAACAACCTTGGAAAATCAGATTCACTGATGACTTTTATAACCCAGTTTCAGAAAGCTATTGTGTCCATCCATTGTGTGTGTGTGTGTGTGTGTGTGTGTGTGTGTGTGTGTGTGTGTGTGTGTGTGTGTGTGTGTGTGTGTGTGTGTGTGTGTGTTAGAGACAGAGGGATGGTGCAGCAGTATGGTGAATTTCCTCTCACTGCACTGTTGCTGTAAGTAGGTCAGAGCAGCAGTCCCCCTCCCTCCCTGTTCCTGTCCCCTCCCCGCCCTCCCCGCCCTCCCTGTTCCTGTCCCCTCTCCTCCCTCTCCTGTGTGAGACCACACTTCCACTCCCTTTCATGCTTTTCCACTGAGTTTGGAAAGCAGGACATGTCTCCTGAAGTCCACCAGCCCTTGTCTCCTATACCACTCACTGCAAACCCCGTTACACATACATACCTATGTAAGGTAGCCAAACGTAAGAGCTAACACACTAAATCAACCTTTCATTGCAAGTACAGTACATTAATTTCCATCTGGTAAAGTCTGTCTAAGTCTACAATCTGTTTCAAATTACTGGGAGTCTGTGTTTTTTCCTGTTGGACTTGCTGTGTATACAATTTTGTGGGGAATGACAGTGTAATTATTTCCTGAACAATTGTGCAGATTCAGAAATTATTTTGTGTGTGTGTAGTGTGTGTGTGTGCGTGTGTGCATGCGTGTGGCAGGGCCCGACTACCGCATTTGGGGCCCTGTAGCACAACACACTCAAAATGCTGTGAAGACTACAACAATCTTTGAGCCACAAAGAATATGATAGAAGACATGACATAGCAACTAAGAAACAGAACAATTAGAATAAAAAGAGGAAGTGTGTATGGAGTTAGAAACTAGACTACTTTAAATAAGGCTAAATAAGGCTAAATGTACAGTGATATGACATTGCTGCAGTCTCATATGCTTACTTGATAGGATATCTTTGTGGTTTGGATACCACGTTGTAATAAGGGGATAGAGAGGATGTGAGTGGCCAGGTTAACACATCAACAGTGGGTCCTGTGTGCTAGAGCATGGCACTTGCAACACCAGGGTTGTGGGTTCGATTCCCACAGGGGACCAGTATGAAAATGTATGAAAGGGTTTGCACTCCCTACTGTAAGTCGTTCTGGATAAGAGTGTCTGCTAAATGACTAAAATGTGAAACAATTCAACTGACAAGGTTTTGTAGACAAAATAACTGGTTTATGTTCTACCCGATGACATCATCAAAAGTTCAAAACATTTTATAAACAGCTATTTTGAAACACTGTGAGTGGAAAATACCCTCCTTCTGGCTAGAAACTCTATGTAGATTTAGATAAAACATTTTTTTATGTACAGATGAAGTCGGAAGTTTATATACACTTCTGTTGGAGTCATTAAAACTAATTTTTCAACCACTCCACACATTTCTTGTTAACAAACTATTGTATTTGCAAGTCGGTGAGGACATCTACTTTGTGCATGACACAAGTCATTTTTCCAACAATTGTTTACAGACAGATTATTTTACTTATAATTCACTGTATCATAATTCCAGTGGGTCAGAAGTTGACATACATGAAGTTGACTATGCCTTTAAACAGCTTGGAAAATTCCAGACAATTATGCCATGGTTTTTGAAGCTTCTGATAGGCTAATTGACATAATTTGAGTCAATTGGAGGTGTACCTGTGGATGCATGTCAAGGCCTATCTTCAAACTAATTGACTCTTCGCTTGACATCATGGAAAAATCAAAAGAAATCAGCCAAGACTTCAGAAACATTTTTTAGACCTCCACATGTCTGGTTCATCCTTGGGAGCAATTCCCAAACGCCTGAAGGTACCACAATCATCTGTACAAACAATATATAAACAAGTATAAACACCATGGGACCACGCAGCCGTCATACCGCTCAGGAAGGAGACGCGTTCTGTCTCCTAGAGATGAACGTACTTTGGTGTGAAAAGTGCAAATCAATTCCAGCAAAGAAGAAGCCACTGCTCCAAAACCTGTCATAAAAAATCCAGACCATGGTTTGTAACTGCACATGGAGACAAAGATTGTATTTTTTGGAAAAAATAACTGTTTGGCCATAATGACCATCGTTATGTTTGGAGGAAAAAGGGGGTGGCTTGCAAGCCAAAAAACACAATCCCAACCGTGAAGCACGGGGGTGACAGCATCATGTTGTGGGGGTGCTTTGCAGCAGGAGGGACTGGTGCACCTCACAAAATAGATGGCTTCATGAGGAAGGACAATTATGTGGATATATTCAAGCAACATCTCAAGACATCAGCCAGGAAGTTAAAGCTTTGTTGTAAATGGGTCTTCCAAATGGACAATGACCCCAAGCATACTTCCAAAGTTGTGGCAAAACGGCTTAAGGACAACAAAGTCAAGATATTGGATAGGCCATCACAAAGCCCTGACCTCAATCCCATAGAGGTGGGCAGAACTGAAAAAGTGTGTGTGAGCAAGGAGGCCTACAAACCTGACTCAGTTACACCAGCTCTGTCATCAAGAATGGGCCAAAATTCACCCAATTGTGGGAAGCTTGTGGAAGGCTACCCGAAATGTTTGAATCAAGTTAAACAATTTAAAGGCAATGCTGCCAAATACTAATTGGGTGTATGTAAACCTCTGACCCACTGGGAATGTGATGAAAGAAATAAAAGCTGAAAAAATGATTCTCTCTACTATTATTCTGACATTTCACATTCTTAAAATAAAGTGGTGATCCTAACTGACTTAAGACAAGGACTTTTACTAGGAATACATGTCAGGAATTGTGAAAAAACAGAGTTTAAATGTTTAAATGATTTGGCTAAGGTCTATGTAAACTTCCAACTTCAACTTCTTATCATTTTAACCACAGATCATAGAAACACACAGTTTTTACACATGTAGGCACTGATATGGCCTGCAATTTCTGAGGCTGGTAACTCTAATGAACTTATTCTCTGCAGCAGAGGTAACTCTTAGTCTTCATTTTCTGTGGCGTACCTCATGAGAGCCAGTTTGATCATAGCTCTTGATGTTTTTTGCGACAGCACCTGAAGAGACTTTCAAAGCTCTTGAAAATTTCCGGATTGACTGACCTTCATGTCTTCAAGTAATGATGGACTGTCGTAAAAAAATCAAATACTAATTGTCTTTGCTTAAGTATTCAGCTGCCTGAGTCAATACATGTTAGAAACAACTTTGGCATCTATTACAGCTATGAGTCTTCTTGGGTACTGTAACGGTTTTCTTCATGTGAAGGAGAGCCAAAATGCGGCGTGGCTATTTAGATTCATGTTTAATAAAAAAATAAACTAAACACAAACACTACAAAACAAGAAACGTAACACGAAAACCGAAACAGCCTATACTGGTGCAAAGTAACACATAGACAGAAACAAGGACAATCACCCACGAAACACCGTGCTGCCTCCTCATACCAGCGCCTCTCCGCTTTTGTCGCCTCCAGTTCTTCTTTGGGGCAGCGATATTCTCCAGGCTGTACCCAGGGTCCTTTAGCGTCCAACTCATCCTCCCATGTCCAGTCTTCCAAATAATGCAGCCTCACCCACTGCTGCTGCTGCTGCTTGTTGTCACGCCGCTTGGTCCTGTTGTGGTGGGTGATTCTGTAACGGTATTGGGATTGTAGCTTAGTGGAGTTTAGTCTATGGCTGTCTGAAGTGGTTCTCAATCAGAGGCAGGTGTTTATCGTTGTCTCTGATTGGGAACCATATTTAGGCAGCCATATTCTTTTAGTGTTTCGTAGGTGAGTGTCCTTGTTTCTGTCTATGTGTTACTTTGCACCAGTTTAGGCTGTTTCGGTTCTTGTTTTGTAGTGTTTGTGTTTATTTTTTTTTAAATTAAACATGAATCTAAATAGCCACGCCGCATTTTGGTCCGACTCTCCTTCACATGAAGAAAACCATTACAGGTACATCTATAAGAGCTTTGCACATCTGGAATTGTACAATATTTGCCCATTATTTATTATCTCAACCCCTATTATTTCATACAGAGTGAGTCCATGTAACTTATTATGTGATTTGTTAAGCCAAATCTCACTTCTGAACTAATTTAGGTTTGCCTAAACAAAGGGGCTGAATACTATATATATATATATTTTTTTTTTTTAATTTTTTACCCCTTTTTCTCCCCAATTTCGTGGTATCCAATTGTTGTAGTAGCTACCATCTTGTCTCATCGCTACAACTCCCGTACAGGCTCGGGAGAGACGAAGGTTGAAAGTCATGCGTCCTCCGATACACAACCCAACCAGCCGCACTGCATCTTAACACAGCGCACATCCAACCCGGAAGCCAGCTGCACCAATGTGCCGGAGGAAACACCGTGTACCTGGCAACCTTGGTTAGCGCACACTGCGCTCGTCCTGCCACAGGAGTCGCTGGTGCGCGATGAGACAAGGACATCCCTACCGACCAAGCCCTCCCTAACCCAGACGACACTAGGCCAAGTGTGCGTCGCCCCACGGACATCCCGGTCGCGGCCGGTTACGACAGAGCCTGGGCACGAACCCAGAGTCTCTGATGGCACAGCTGGCGCTGCAGTATGAATACTATATTTTATACTGAACTAAAATGTAAGCGCAACATGCAACAATTTCCTAAATTTTACTGAGTTACAATTCATATAAGGACATTTATCAATTGAAATTAATTCATTGGGCTCTATTCTATGGATTTTACATAACTGGGCAGGTGAGCAGCCATGGGTGGACCTGAGAGGGCATAAGCCCACCCACTTGGAAGTCAGGCCCAGCATATCAAATTTTATTTTTTACCAACAAAAAGGTCTTTATAACAGACAGAAATACTCCTCAGTTTCCTCAGCTGTCCGGGTGGCTGGTCTCAGACGATCCCACAGGTGAAGAAGCCGGATGAGGAGGTTCTGGGCTGGTGTGGTTACATGTGGTCTGCAGTTGTGAGGCAGGTTGGACTTACTGCCAAATTATCTAAAACGACATTAGAGGGGGCCGCATGGTTGAGAAATTAATATAAAATGATCTGGAAAAAGGTCTGGTGGACATTCCTGCAGTCAGAATGCCAATTGCACCCTCCCTCAAAACTTGAGACATCTGTGGTATTGTGTTGTGTGACAAAACTGCGCATTTTAGAATGGTATTTTATTGTCCCCCAGCACAAGGTGCACCTGTGTAATGATCATGCTGTTTAATCAGCTTTTTGATGTGTCACACCTGTCAGGTGGATCGATTATCTTGGCAAAGGAGAAATGCTCACTTGTGCACAACATTTTAGAGAAATAAACTTTTTGTGCTTATGGAACATTTTTGGGATCTTTTATTTTTTTATGTTTTAAAACTTTACCCCTTTTTCTCCCCAATTTTGTGGTATCCAATTGTTGTAGTAGCTACTATCTTGTCTCATCGCTACAACTCCCGTACGGGCTCGGGAGAGACGAAGGTTGAAAGTTATGCGTCCTCCGATACACAAACCAACCAAGCCGCACTGCTTTTTATCACAGCGTGCATCCAACCCAGAAGCCAGCCGCACCAATGTGTCGGAGGAAACACTGTGCACCTGGCCACCTTGGTTAGCGCACACTGCACCCGGCCCGCCACAGGAGTTGCTGGTGTGCGATGAGACAAGGACACCCCTACCGACCAAGCCCTCCCTAACCCGGACGACGCTAGGCCAATTGTGCGTCGCCCCACGGACCTCCCAGTCGTTGCCGGTTGCGACAGTGCCTGGGCGCAAACCCAGGGACTCTGATGGCGCAGCTGGCGCTGCAGTACAGCGCCCTTAACCACTGCGCCACCCGGGATGCCCGGGATCTTTTATTTTAGCTCATGAAACATGGGACTAACTTTATATGTTGTGATTATATTTTTTTGTTAAGTATAGTTATGGATTTAGTATTTTATTATTTTTTTCATCATTTATCTTCCACTTTGACATTAGAGTATTTTGTGTTGACTGTTGACAAAAAATGACAATTAAATCCATTTTAATCCCACTTTGTAAGACAATAAAATGTGAAGAAATACAAGGGGTCTGAATACTTTTGCAAGGCACTGTAAATGTGTTTTTTTGCGGTATGTTTCACATTGAGTATGAATGTCATCTTGGTAAGTGGGTCAGTCATAAATGTCATATCATGCTGAGTCATCTGAGATTAACAAATTCCCATCACCATGTTACCATGAGGCCATTGCCAGCGCTTTGTCATGGATGGATCAGGACAAGCCTCCATTGAACAACAACAAAAACTTAAGTGCTAAGAAATCATAGAGGCCTACTCTTTGTAACTTGTACTGTACAACAAAATCCAATGTATATTTTCATTTAAATGTATAATTATGTTTTTAACATCTGTTTTCAGTGTAATATTCCTGTTCATTGTATGGGTGAGCCTGTTTGCCTGTGTGTTAATGCAGTGAGTCAATAGCAAGTGTGTGTCTTGCTCTTTGTCAGTCAGTTTAGTTATTGTTCTCATCTGTAGCTGGCAGCTGGCAGAGAGGAAGTTGAATGGCATTGGCATTTCATAAAAATGTAATCTGTTCTGAGGATAGGAAAACAAACATGGCTATCTCAGCTAGATGACCTTCGAGCCAGATGATTCATTACTGCCAGGCCACAGGGTCGGTGCCCTGGCCATTGTCATGGAAACCTGCAGGAAAGAGGAGATCGTGCTTCAGTATCTTCTTCAGAGCAACAGGCTGTCCACTCGGTTTTCTCTCTTCACTCACTAACGCTTTCATTTTTTTTATCCCTTCCTTTCTACCTCCCTCTCTCTTTTTCTCCACAGTACTCTATTGCAAGACCAACTCCCTGGCCCCCTGCCTAAAGCATGACCTCTGACCCCTGGGATGGCTGACATATTTCCTGGCAATATTATCATTTGCATTTGAGGGAACCCAGAGGTAGGAGAAAGGAGAATAACTGCCCAGAAAGACTTCAACTTATAATGGAATTTGTGCGCCCAATATCTCTTTAAAATGCTATTTCAATACTATAGGTTGATAGCGCCACATTTGTTTATTAATGACATGGCCATTAGATGGCACTGGAAAGAAAGGAAGAAAGAAATATTGAAAATAACAAGGGGTTAGTCAATGAGTCAATATGTTGAGTTAAAAAAGACTGAGACAATGGAAGGCCTAACCAGAGGTTTCCCAGAAGGACCAGAACCAAGCCAAGACCAATCAGAATAGTTCTTCAGCATTACTTTACCATTTGGAAGAGACAGTCATTTCAACCAACAAATAATGGACATTTTACCACCAATCTCACCACCAATTTAGGAAATGGAAGAATTCCCAGACCCTCAAAAGACTTGTATTTTTTATTCTGTATTTTTCTTATTACTCTTCTCATAGCAAACAGTCAGTCCCATGTATAGTAAATGTTCGTTTTGATGTTGATCAAAATGGAGCAGACGCAAACTGACACACGGCCTGCCACACAAATAAGTCTGGGGGTCAGGCTCCCGAGTGGCGCGGTGGTCCATCTCAGTGCAAGAGGCGTAACTGCAGTACCTGGTTCAAATCCAGGCTGCTTTACATCTGGCCATGATAGGGCGTGACCCAGCTTCATCAGGGTAGGCTGTCATCATAAATAAGAACTTGTTCTTAACTGACTTGCCTAGTTAAAAAAAGGTCAAATAAAAAACGTGGTAGAGCGGCACAGATGTCATCATTGTAAATGTAACTTTTAATTGTCTGCTTTCCATCCCAACACGCCTGTGCCAGACAAGATCATCAATATAAAAATAATATGGATCGTTTTGACAAGGATAAAACCCATATGAATCTCAGGAAAACTCATTGCTGATATCTTGGAGACCGACAGCTGCTAACGAGATAGGTGGAAATCGCTAGGCTCCCCTCCAAAGCATGCACCACCCAACTCTCATTCCTGTTTCTAAGATGACCCACAAACCCTTTGGCTGTGGAGGAGAGGTGTAGCCTGGCCAGTGAGGTGATAAAAGATTTCCGCGTGGCTGTGCTGGAGTTTGGCTCACTTATCTATTTGGTGTGAATGAATGGACAGAGTCGATGAGAGGAGGTGGTGGATAGGCAGGGACAAAATAGATGACAGACCCGTTAGAGAAACAGTAATGGATTAGTGTACATTTGAAAGAGGCGAAGAGAGGGGGTTGAGCAGGATGAGGGAGAGGGGAGGAGAGAGGATTACAGTACAGAGAGCGGGATCCTAAAATACTCCAGTGCTTTATCCACTGTGGGGTGGCGGGGAGCCCTCTAGTCCTCCTCCAAACTCACTTCATCGTCTGTGATCTGTCAAAGCACGCATCTAACCTTTTGCACTTCATATATACCTTTGCATTGAAATCACTATTTGTATCATGCTGCAATCTCTTCTCTCTGTTTGTCTATATTCTATCATCTTTCTTTCTCTCTTAAATCTATTTGTTCTCTCCTCTGCCTCTACCCCTCTTTACCTCCCTCTCTATGGTATAAGCTCTCTCTCTCTTTCTCTATCTGTTGTAATCTCTCTCCATCCCTCTATTTTCTTTCTTTCTCTCCCTCCACCACCTTTTCTCTCTATCTATGCTGTGATAATTCTAAATCTCTTTATCTCTATGCGCTGTAATCCCTCTCTCTCTTTTCTCCATCTTCACCCTCTCTATCTATGCTGTAATAGTTCTATATCTCTTTATTTCTATGTGCTGTAATCCCTCTCTCTTTTCTCCATCTTTCCCCCTCTCTCTCTCTATGCTGTAATCTTTCTCCCTCGCTTTTTTCGCAATGTGCTGTAATCTCTCTCCCACCCTATTTTTCTCTCTCTATGCTGTAATAATCTGGAGATCTTTGGCCTACATGCCTGTGTGTTGTTAAGGCATTGCAGTTGTTATATAAGATTCCGGGTCAGGGGGTCAGTGACGAAACCAGTGAATGCAGGATAGAGACTATGGTCACGTTACCCTGCTCAGATGTGGCATGCATCAATCAATGTTTGCGTGCCATGTCATTGACTGTGTCATCAACTGACAAATTGCTATAACATATGATGTGGTTAGCTGATATTTAAAATACCTATCCAGGCGTTGTAAAATTTGGCATGCGTCAGCAACACCTGGCCAGAGGAATGCGCTCTGTGGCTGCAGAGGAAAGAGAGGCGAGAGGCGGAAAATACGTAACCGAGGAAGAAGGATGAAGAGGAAGAATCATTCAGACAGGATAGAAAACATACAAAGACATGAAAAATAGGAGCAAGGAGAAGTTTAGAAAGAGGAGAATGCAGAAATTCCTGCAGTATTTTCTTCATGGCTGTGTTTGTAAGCATTGCAAAGGAAGCACTATGCGCTAATAAAATCCCATTTTGATTTTTACGAGTGTTTTTGCTGTTCTCCTGCAAACAGGCTGACGTACTATGGGTCATGCAAGAGACATTGAGATACAGAACACAATATGGGTTAAGATGTGCATGTTTGTAAAGTTAAATGCAGATATTGAAAAGCATAGAAAAGGAGCAGACGCAAAGCAACTCAATTGGTCCATAGGATAAACAAAAGCAGAGTGTAACTGGAGTTGTAGATAGGAAATGAGAGAAAAGGGTGTGTGGAGAGAGGGAGGGTGGAAGGGAGGGAGGGGTGTGAACGGAGAGCTCTGTCAGCTTGAGTGCTGTTCTACTAACCTACTTACTGATCTCTCCTCTCCTCTACTCATTTAATAACTAGGCTTACCAGTTACGTCATTTAAGCATGTCATACCCATGCTCACAACCTTTCTATTTTCATCACCAGTATTATTATTGTTCTTAGCTTCATTAGCTCGCTGCACACACATAAATTCATTGTCAGGTTCTCTCCTTTGGTGATTAATGACACATACACTTCAACTGAGCATATATTAAGTGTTATGCTGAGTGCAATGAGCTTTGATCAGATAATATAATGGGATATTTTTGAAATAATGCACTTTTGTGAATTGAACCAATTATGTTTATTAGGAATAATAATAAGATATGAATTTAAAGAACATAATGTAGGCCTAACCACATACCTTTTTATGCAATGATAATTTGATCTTAAAGTAAAGCATTTATCCCTCACTTTATTTAAAATTGAGAGTACAAAATAAAAAGCATTATATGTTTTACTTCATAATCCTCTAAAGAGCATCTGTGGAGAAAACAATGAATGCATAAACCTGCAGCCTAATCCAATACAAATAATCAATTGTGTAAAGTACTTAAGTCAAAATACTTTAATGTACTACTTAAGTAGTTTTTTGGGGTATCTGTACTTTAATTTTTATAATTTTTGACAACTTTTACTTTTGCTTCACTACATTCCTAAAGAAAATTATATACTTTTTACTCCATACATTTTCCCTGACACCCAAAAGTACTTACATATTGAATGCTTAGCAGGACAGGAAAGTGGTCTAATTCACACACTCAAGAGAAGATCCCTGTTCATCCTTACTGCCTCTTATCTGGTGGACTCACTAAACACAAATGCTTCATATGTAAATGGTGTCTGAATGTTGGAGTGTACCCCTAGCTATCTGTAAAGAAAGAAAAAAAAAATTATGATGATGCAGTCTGATTTGCTTAATATAAGGAATTTTAAATTATTTATACTTGTACTTTTACTTTTGATACTGAATTGTATTTTAAACCAAATACTTTTAAAATTTTACTCAAGTAGAATTTTATTGGGTGACTTTCACTTTAAATGAGTCGTTTTCTATTATGGCATCTTTACTTTTGTTCAAGTATGACAATTGGGTACTTCCACCACTGCAAATAATAAGGGATCATCTAATTGAACATTATATAACAACGCTATTATACAATCTCATAAGCAACATGTTTATTCCCTTTCCAGTAATATTGTGTTCTACATAGCATATATGTTTTATGCAGCTCATAACAATAAATCATATTTAATATAAAGGTTTATTATACATATTATATATATTGTTTTGCATATTGCTGAGCAATTGTCTCTGAGGGCTATTGAACTATATGGATTTTTATTCTATGCGTTTAATAACGTTGTAGTAAACTACCAGTGTTTCCAAAATGTTCAACCTTTTCAGTCTTCATATGAGTTCCATAATGGATGCATAATGCTGTTTTATAATGAATAGGTTCATAGTTTCTAACTGAAGAAAAGTATAGGCTAGTTAATTAATTATAAATTTGATATTTAAAAAATGTACTAAAGTAAATGCAATAGGACGAGTTTGATATTAGACAGGTTTGATTTATGAATACAGAACTACAACCTATTTGATAACAAAATAGCCTTATTTTAGTGAGAGGAGAAAAAAGCAAAACCCACAATCAGAGCACCTTAGTGCTTAGGTATATTTGAGACATACATTTTATATATTTTTGAATCACAGCATCTATTAATCTTTTAACGAGGAAAAGAAAACCCTAGAACCAGTCTGCTTTGGGGGAATATTTCCCACGATGTTGCTCTTGTGACACACTGCCACACTTTCCCACGCATGCTCATTTAAGCGCGCGGAAAGGCGCGCGCACAGCTGACGGCGCAAGAGGCGGAGCTTGTGGAGCGAGAGCACGTGAGTCCACGCGCCGAAAGTAGGTTACAGCAGCGAGCGAAAGAAGACATTGAGCTCTTGTCCAGGAACGAAGTGGGAAGGCCAGGAGCTACAATATTTTATTGCGTACAGTCCACGCTGAATTACAGGAAGAATACTTATGCTACACGGAGTAAATACGGAAACAATCTTACTAATAATCTATTCGTTTGATATTTTGTTTGTTTCACAGACCAGCTATTAGAAATCATATGAGAGTTTGTTTTATTTTTTATTCAAAGGCTCCTTTTTGGAGCGAAAAAGCTTGTTTATATTCCTCCATTTTATTTTCATTCGCCTACCTGGAGATTTATGACTAAAAATTAATACAGCAAGAAAATGAGAGGTAAGTTTTATTCTAATAATACTTAAACAAATATGTTATTTTGCTCGTTAGTTTTGTATGGGAATAATGTAAACTGTGGTGGATGCATTACTTTGAAGTAGCCTACTGTACAGTCAGCTCTGAAGTGCGCGTGTTGAAATCAGGCGCGCTTGGCAATGAACGACGACACAGATCTCAGATAAACTTCAACGGACTATTTGACCATGACATGCTTTAAGACAAATAACCCAGTACTCTATGTCCCCCCTCAAGATATTTTCTAATCGTATTTAGATACTTAAAACCACTGCACTTAGAAATCAGATACATTTTTAAAAATACATAAAATTCAAGTTTAAGTATATATCTATTTGCATGGATATTTGCGGCCGTTTCCCATAGGCTTAGACTATACATACATGACATGTAAATGCGTGTCAATCAGTCTGCAGTTAAACTTCGAGTGTGATCTGTTTGTCTTTGCATGTAGGATGACAATAATAATTTCGATGTAGTTACTTTTTTTCGCCAGCAATTGGCAGCAATCGTTTTTGGTTATGTAAGAGGGGTGGTGATTGAAATGGCTTTCACGAAAAACATTATATAATCGTGTAATCTATTTGTTATTAGGCCTACAGAGATTGTTTGTTCAGCTCAGTTTGCCATTCTGCATGTAGCCTAGATACTAGGTAGGTTATAGGTTATCTGGCGAAGTGACTATTGTTGGCCATAATGAATTTAAACACATTTTATAATATTAAAATAATACAAATATTAAAAAATGCTCCCAACCCCTCAACTCGAGAGTGCTGATTTCGTGTCAGTTCTAATTGGTGGTGCGCAGCGGGTGTTTGATATCGCGTGTTGAGGGCGCGTTGTTGTTCTCTTCATCCCGGCATGGAGGACTGTGGGAGAGAGACCACTGTTCCATTGACCTAGTTCTGTCATTGAGGATTACACAGCATTCAGCGAAGTGTTGAAGGATTGGTGGGGACTGTGGAGGCATGGTTTCTGAGGGGTATCGTAATTTCAAAAACGATCCATTAGCCATTACTTCAATCTGAGGACATTGGCATGTGCAAACCAATGCGGGTTGTGTGTCAACAACAGAGACTTTGCTGATGCATAAGTAAAAACTTTTGCCAACAAGGAAAATTTAAACCAATAAAGTTTATTATAGTCCACATATTATTTGCTACATTGTTTAAAAAAAAGTGATATCTGTGTAGCCTATCAGTGTTTAACAGATTGTTTTGTATCATATTTCTATGGCAAATTATTTACATAAACTGAAAGATCATCAATCATTAATAATGGGTAGCAACAACCAGTAGCCTACATTCACCTCTCAGCCCTCACCCTGTTTCCATTGTGAGTTTAGCTACTTGACTAAATCAACCAGAATCTATGTCACCCATTTGTTTTTAAGGACTGCTTGCTTATGTAATAGGATATATTATGAAATTCCCAGCTCTCATTCTCTCCAGTGATCCACACCTCTGTGGATATGCATGGTCCCCTGGGTGCCAATGGCAGGACCACTGTAAACTTAATGGATGCAGCCACTGTAGTGATGACTTTTATGAAGTGCACTTCTCCTAGGTGAGAAGAGAACTCTGTCTGCCACACTGTCTGAAGTGCAACAGCCATGTAGTGCATAGTTTTAGCAAGGGATCAAAGACAAAGTAGAGCAGTGGAGGCATCTCTCTGCTCCCAAGGGCACTGTTGATCAAGCTCAAAGTCATTATCTGTCAGGAGATGTTCACAGTGGGGCTACAGAATGTGTGAAGGTGCCTCTCTCTGACAACTGGCTGCTAATGTTCCACTCCCTGGAGCTTTAACTCTTGCCCTGCTTAGAGTTGATTCATCCTCCTTTGACTCCCTATACAGTATAACTAGACCAGTGTTGGGAATTGTGCCTGGCCAGGAAAAAAACAACGGACCTCAGATTAAGGCTATAGGCTACATACAATGAAAAACTGCTGGCCCAAAGTACAGTCTGACTATTTGTTTGGGAGCAGAGTCGTAAAGACATGGAGTTATATATATGATGTGTCGAAATGTGGTTGTAGCACAGCCCTAAATATGTTCCAGTGGGGGGGATGAGCACACACGATTATATGGTGTCCAAAGCAGAGGACAAAAGTACATTTGTTTAAAATGTTTGTTTTTACAGCTTTTTTTGATACATATACATTTTAATTGCATTTTACATACATGGTACTTTCACAGCATTCACATAACAAAGATATATATTTTTTTTTTTTATACAGACATATTTTGGATAGCTAGTACTCAGACGTCTACGGTCTACATTATACAGTATATAGTGTTTTCAGTAATAACTATTACCAATCATGTGCTTTTTATTCCCAACCCTCAGCTGCTCTCGGCCCATCCCTCCTGTCTCTGTAGACCACCCTCTTTTGATTTCCATGTGCCATATATTTTTCAAATGTGCTGTGATGTCTTACAGGAAATTTGAACCTTTCCAATCGCATAGTATCAACAGATTGTGAGTTTTTGATTACATTTTCTCCTAAGAGTATTATAATATTGTTGACTGATTAACTATGGCTTTCCAAATCACCCAACACTGCCATCATCACCCAACACAATCATCGACCAACACAACACAATTTTAAATGTTATGATTTTTAAGCCATTCCTTAACCTGTGACTCGAAATAAGCTACATGGGGAGAATACCATAATAAATTATCTAAGATTCTGTCTCTTTGCAGGAAAATGTGCAGAGCTAAGATTGTTGTATGCTCCATATATACAGTATATAGCATCCAATTTGTATCTTTAATATATGGCAGACAAACAAGTTCCCTACCCTCTTCCCCTTCCACTTGCTTCCTCCATGTAGGTTGGAGTCATTAAAACACTTTTTTCAACCACTCCACAAATTTCTTGTTAACAAACTATAGTTTTGGCAAGTCGGTTAGGACATGTACTTTGTGCATGACACAAGTAATTCTTCCAACAATTGTTTACAGACATATTATTTCACTGTATCACAATTCCAGAGTTGTCAGAAGTTTACATACACTAAGTTGACTGTGCCTTTAAACAGCTTGGAAAAATCCAGAAAATGTTGTCATGGCTTTAGAAGCTTCTGAGAGGCTAATTGACATCATTTGAGTCAATTGGAGGTGTACCTGTGGATGTATTTCAATACCTACCTTCAAACTCAGTGCCTCTTTGCTTGACATGGGAAAATCAAAAGGAATCAGCCAAGACCTCAGAAAAAAATTGTGCACCTACACGAGTCTGGTTCATCCTTGGGAGCAATTTCCAAACGCCTGATGGTACCACATTTACCTGTACAAACAGTAGTACGCAAGTATAAACACCATGGGACCACGCAGCCGTCATACTGCTTAGGAAGGAGATGCGTTCTGTCTCCTAGAGATGAACGTACTTTGATGTGAAAAGTGCAAATCAAATCCAGAACAACAGCAAAAAACCTTGTGAAGATGCTGGAGGAAACAGGTACAAAAGTATATATCCACAGTAAAACGAGTCCCTTTATCAACATAACCTGGAAGGCCACTCAGCAAGGAAGAAGCCACTGCTCCAAAACCGCCATTAAAAAAAGCCAGACTACGGTTTGCAACTGCACATGGAGACAAAGATTGTACCTTTTGGAGAAATGTCCTCTGGTCTGATGAAACAAAGATAGAACTGTTTGGCCATAATGACCATCGTTATGTTTGGAGGAAAAAGGGGGTGGCTTGCAAGCCGAAGAACACCATCCCAACCGTGAAGCACGGGGGTGACCGCATCATGTTGTGGGGGTGCTTTGCTGCAGGAGGGTCATGTGCACTTCACAAAATACATGACAACACGAGGATGGAAAATATTGTGGATATATTGAAGCAACATCTCGAAGACATCAGTCAGGAAGATAAAGTTTGGTCGCAAATGGACAATGACCCCAAGCATACTTCCAAAGTTGTGGCAAAATGGCTTAAGGACAACAAAGTCAAGGTATTGGAGTGGCCATCACAAAGCCCTGACCTCAATCATATAAAACATTTGTAGGCAGAACTGAAAAAGCGTGTGTGAGCAAGGAGGCCTACAAACCCGACTCAGTTACATCAGCTCTGTCAGGAGGAATGGGCCAAAATTCACCCAACTTATTGTGGGAAGCTTATGGAAAGCTACCTGAAACATTTGACCCAAGTTAAACAATTTTAAAGGTGATGCTACCAAATACTAATTGAGTGTATGTACACTTCTGACCCACTGGGAATGTGATGAAAGAAATAAAAGCTGAAATAAATCATTCTCACTAGTATTATTCTGGCATTTCACATTCTTAAAATAGTGGTGATCCTAACTGACCTAAGACAGGGAATTTTTACTCCGATTAAATATCAGGAATTGTGAAAACTGAGTTTAAATGTATTTGGCTAAGGTGTATGTAAACATCCGACTTCAACTGTATGTTACACTCAAAATGATATATGGCAGTGGAGTAAAATACATAGAGAGCAAAAGAGAAGTGGATGCTTCATATGCCACAAACCACACCCATAATATAAGAATAAATGCGGAATTTCAAATAAAAAGTCAAAGCAACGACCAAATAAAAGCATTTAACAAAAAATTATACATTTTGGGAAACAAACAAAAAATGTACAATCTGGTTATGTCATTTATTTTCCTACGCAATATTTAGTATTAACACAGTATCACTGATTGTTACCTAATGTAGCTGGGCTAGATCGTCAGTCACCATCAATGGTACCGTACACACTTATGTCCACTCTCAGTCCACTCTTGTTACTTCTACAGAGGAATTACTCAATCCTCTTGTGCATATTTAAAGAGTAGGGCTCTGTATCATCCATACACTCTCACAGAATACTACTTTGTGTAGGTAGGCCACGCTGACGTCGAGAGAGGGAGAAGTTATCACTATCGACAAAGCTGTTTAGAAAACAGGTGCTTGGTACTGTAGGCCCCATCAGCAGCCTAGCCCAGAGAGAGGGTTATGTTTAATCAACTAAATGTCCCCTTCACCTTGCAATAAAGCTCTAGGACAAGAGCACCTCACACCAGATGTTCCATATTGTATATATACCTTCAACCCTTAACGCATATGCAATGTAGGTTAAACATACAGTGTGTCAAGTAAATACAAAGTGCAAGGTAAATAGGAACTTTGGACTCCCTATGAGCTGTTTGGAGTAAGATAAGAGAGCAAAGTCTCTGTGACTACAGTCTTTACTGCTGGGACAAGCAAACTGACTGGCAGAGACTCACACTGACACAGAGTTGCCTCAGAAGATACCTCAAGATATATGAACTCTGATAACTGACAGTACCACCAACTGCTTTAGGGCACTAAAACTCTAATCAAATCCCATCCTCAATCACAATTGTCTGCAGATTGTGATAGCATGAACATTTTCAGACTTTGACAACACTCCTCTCCCACTTAGTAGATGACTATTACAACACAAATTGTGTCCCTTAATATACATTGTTTCTCTCTCTCTCTCTCTCTCATATATATATATATATATATATATATATATATTTATATATATATATCCTACAGTACATTCGGAAAGTATTCAGACCCCTTTACTCTTTCCACATTTTCTTACCTTACAGTCTCATTCTAAAATGGATGAAATTGTTTTTTCCCCCCTCATCAATCTATACACAACACCCCATAATGACAAAGCAAAAACAGGTTTTTAGAAATGTTTGCTAATTTATTCAAAATGAATATCTGAAATATATTATTTACAAGTATTCAGACCCTTTACTCAGTACTTTGTTGAAGCACCTTTGGCAGCGATTAGAGTCTGGAGCCTTCTTGAGTATGACACTACAAGCTTGGCACACCTGTATTTGGGGAGTTTTTCCCATTCTTCTCTGCAGATCCTCAAACTCTGTTAGGTTGGATGGGTAGCGTCGCTGCACAGCTATTTTCAGGTCTCTCCAGAGATGTTCGATCGGGTTCAATTCCAGGCTCTGGCTGGGCCACTCAAGGACATTCGGAGACTGAAGCCACTCTTGTGTTGTCTTGGCTGTGTGCTTAGGGTTGTTGTCCTGTTAGAAGGTGAACCTTTGCCTCCAGTTTGAGGTTCTGAGCTCTCTGGAGCAGGGTTTCATCAAGGATCTCTCTGTACTTTGCTCAGTTCATCTTTCCCTCTATCCAGACTAGTCTCCCAGTCCCTGCCGCTAAAAAACATCCCCACAACATGATGCTGCCACCACCATGCTTCACCATAGGGATGGTGCCAGGTTTCCTCCAGACGTGACGCTTGGCATTCATGCCAACGAGTTCAATCTTGTTTTCATCAGACCAGAGAATCTTGTTTAGGTGCCGTTTTGCAAACTCCAAGTGGGCTGTCATGTGCATTTTACTGAGGAGTGGCTTCTGTCTAGTCACTCTACCATAAAGGCCTGTTTGGTGGAGTGCTGCAGAGATGGTTGTCCTTCTAGAAGGTTCTCCCATCTCCACAGAAGGAACTCTGGAGCTCTGTCAGAGTGACCATCGGGTTCTTGGTCACCTCCCTGACCAAGGCCCTTCTTCCCCGATTTCTCAGTTTGGCCGGGCGGCCAGGTCCAGGAAGAGTCTTGGTGGTTCCAAACTTCTTCTATTTAAGTAATGCAGGCCACTGTGTTCTTGGGGACCTTCAATGGTGCAGAAATGTTTTGGTACACTTCCCCAGATCTGTGCCTCGACACAATCTTGTCTCGGAGCTCTACGGAAAATTCCTTTCAACCTCATGGCTTGACTTAATGGAATTTGCTCTGACATGCACTGTCAACTAAGTGAACTTATGTAGACAGGTGTGTGCCTTAACAAATCATGTCCAATCAATTGAATTCACCGCAGGTGGACTCTAATTACGTTGTAGAAACATCTCAAGGGTGATCAATGGAAACAGGATGCACCTGAGCTCAATTTCGAGTCTCATAGCAAAGGGTCTGAAAGTAAGTAAATAAGTTTTGTTTTGTATTTTTAATAAATTGGCAAACATTTCTAAACCTGTTTTCGCTTTGTCATCATGGGGTATTATGTGTAGATTGATGAGGGGGGAAAACATGTCATCCATTTTAGAATAAGGCTGTAATGTAACAAAATGTGGGAAAAGGGAAGGGGTCTGAATACTTTCCAAATGCCCTGTATATCATCTTATCTCACTCATATTGGTTACACTTTCTTTTACTGCCCACTAATTACCTGGTATTTACCATGGTGCAATGTTTATTTTTACATAATTATTACTTTTTGTTTTCCTAGAGAGTGCATTTATGAGAGTAACATCCAAATAGTCCTTGGTCTAAACTTGACAGAGCATGACTACAGGTCAAATGTCCCTGACCCATTGATCAAAACAGAAATGTAAGGCCCATGAAAAATGTCCAGAAACATTGCTGACATTCTGAACTGCTACATAGTGCTACGTACTACTATATGGTCATTGTAAAAAATAAAAAGTTCTTAACTGACTTGCCTAGTTAAATAAAGGTTTAATTAATGAATGAAAAACAATATGGCGCTGTGTGTACTTTACATGCCATATACTTCCACGTGATTAAGAGATTGTTCTCAAATGAATTAGTCATCCATTTGAATTGTGTGAAAAGTTTTCAAGTGTTGAATCCATGAGCACTTTATGTAACTATGTCCAGGCAGCCCATTACATTCCTGCAGGTCTCTGTGGCCATGCTAGGGGTATTAATAGTTTTATGGACAGCTGAAACTGCACTGAAATACTTGACATGCTGCCACAAGTTGAGCACCAGTGTAAGTTACAGCCAGGGCCCCTTCAGAATATACTGTATGTTGAAAATACTCTTGTACTGCCTGGTGTTACATAAGTGGAAAATGGATGGCAATACAGCTGTATTTACTCTACAGTTTCTAAAGTACTCATTAATCTTTCACTTATCAAACATAGACTGTTTTCTTAAGCCTGTGAACATTTCCATTCCCCTGTCAGTGATTGAACCAGATTTGGTTCCAACTTAAAACAGGAAAGAAAGAAATCGGATAACATGCCTTGCAAGGCCACCACCCGAAGTACCTCCCCCTTGCTGAATGGGAAAGTGTGTCAGTAGAACAGCTCCTTCTCTCTCGTAGCCTGACTGCTCTGCAGCTGAGCGGCATGTGAGTTAACATATCAGAGACAAAGCTATGCTCCCAGGAACCAATGTGAGCGAAAGGGGAGGGTTGGCTTTTCACAGCATTGCTAGGGTGACCTCCTCCCTGAATGAGTGTTTTCGTGGAGCAAAGCCAGACAGCAGTTATATAACATGGAGAGGGTGGGGGCCAGGAGTGCTGGATGTGGTAGAGTTTTTTTTTCCACTGCCTGTATTTATTTCCTTTTTTGATGAGCTGGTAAAGGGCAGTTAATACTGTTGCTGCCTGCAAATTAAATGTTACCTAACGCCTTGCGTCACTGTAAAACAAAGTAGTTCAGAAAAAATCATTCAACACACCCAGCAGTCAAAGCAAACAGAGAAAAAAACAATAGTTTTTTGAGAGTAGCCATTTTATCTTCTGTAGCGTCGGACGCTCTCCTGGAGCTGGTACTTTTGTTAACCTCTTGACATTTAGTTCACCCTGGAGGAGGAACAGTGCCAGTGAAACTTTATAACCCCAGACCCCAGCTAATGCAATTGACCTTCTACTCTGGGCCATAGGAGGCCCTGCCACTTAGATAAACAGCATAATTTCAAAAACAGCCTGTTTCAGGGAGAGAGGGCTCAGGGCTGTGCGCACACTGTTGCACACACTGTTAAAGTTATAGTCTATGTGTTCCATTTGTAGAGTCTGGCAGGATGCATTGTTCTAATTTCTTTCATCCCACGAGTTGACATTTAAACAATATTTAATATGAATACATTTATTTTATCGCTTGGGTGGAATGTTTTTATCTGCAAATTGTTGCAGATTGGCTTTTGCATTTGATAGTGTTTCTTTTGGGTTCAAAATCAGGGCAGTTGGTAATAACGATGAAACAGATTAAAAGGTGGCTATTCCTCTTTATTTGATAGCGTTTATGGGGATGTTTCTTATGTCTCCACCTCTCGTGCACTTTCTCACACAGTTCTGGCACAATTCACAAGACTCCTTATCACCAGACGATTGAACCATGTCATACTAGAGATTAATTAACCCAACCCAAGACACCATCAAAGTAGAATTTATTATCTAGTCTAGGGACTATTGAACAACAGCTATTGGACAACTTGTATGAAGCACCACTCAATAATGTACATCCACCTAACATGTTCAAATGTGTTAAGTATGCAATGCACTAATGTGTTATTGACTGTACGTTTGTTTATTTGTTTATGTGTAACTGTGTTGTTGTTTGTCGCACTGCTTTGCTTTATCTTGGCCAGGTCGCAGTTGTAAATGAGAACTTGTTCTCAACTGGACTAACTGGTTAAATAAAGGTGAAATAATTAAAAAAATAAAAATGTTCCTCCTCTCTCCTTCCAGCACAAATTGAAGTAATACCCTGCAAGATCTGTGGGGACAAGTCATCAGGGATCCACTATGGCGTAATCACCTGTGAAGGCTGCAAGGTGAGCGACCTCAACCTCGGCGTGCCTTGGAAATCTGTTCACTCCACTGGAGTGTTCTATTTTAGTTTATCATACTCTCATCCCTCAGCAAATTCAATCAATATAGATATTTATATATTGTATGCCCTTGTCCAGTACTTCAGCCCTCCCTGCTTCTGTACCTGTGTTCATGGTGTTTGTGCTTGTGTGTGTGTTTGTAGGGTTTCTTCAGACGCAGCCAGCAGAACAATGCTATGTACTCCTGCTCCCGGCAGAGGAACTGTCTGATTGACCGCACCAATCGGAATCGCTGCCAACATTGCCGGCTGCAGAAGTGCCTGGCCCTGGGCATGAGCCGTGATGGTGAGTGTCAAACACAAACACAACAAGGTCAGTTCAGAGGGCATCACTGTCTGTCAGTCTCTTCACTGGATGCTAGGGCTCTCCGGGTCTTATTGAAAGGCCATGTGTAGAGTTCAGTTTTTGCTGTGTGAAATCACTGCTTGAATCATGCCAGAGACACAGCAGTGATGCTATGGAATTCAAATATCAGTGGTTTTTATTCTATATTTAGTTTTATATTGGCTCCATATGGGTGTATGAGCTCATAATTCATTCCCTGGTTATTGACTGACTCTTTATCTCCTTTGCTGGTACAGCTGTGAAGTTTGGCCGCATGTCCAAAAAGCAGAGAGACAGCCTATACGCTGAGGTCCAGAAGCACCAGGCATCCCAGGAGTTAGCTGCTGCCCGTGAGGTGGGAGCCGAGATCGAAGGTCATGGCCGGGCATACAGCAGAGGCTCCAGTGCTGCTCTCAGCGACCTTGATGACATCGCCACTCTGCCGGATGGCCTGCTGTTCGACCTACCCCTGACACCAGAGGGCGCCGAAAGAGAGTACTGCAATCTGGAGATGATAGGGGGCAGCAGCTCCTCCTCTCAGAGTTCGCCCGAACAGAACGGACTGGACTTCAGAGATGGCAACCACCACATCAAGCACGAGTACCAGCTGCTGCATGAGTCCAGCCTGTTCACACACACGCTGCTCAACACTCTACCCGAGGGGTTCTCAATACTTGAGATCGGTAAGTGGAACTGTCACTCTTATCATTATCTGCTTTGTGTCAATATAACGATCACTAGATTGTTTTTCATTGAGTGTGGTTGAAAGCTAACCCATACTTGACTTGTCCATTTCCAGAGCGTATTACTGCTAGTGTGGTAAAGTCTCACATGGAGACCAGTCAGCACGGCAGTGAGGAGCTGAAGAGACTTGTCTGGTCCCTGTACACTCCTGAGGAGACACGCAGCTTCCAGAGCAAGGTAAACATCAATGTCCTGTAGCAGGATTAACTCAGTGGCCTAGTACTCTGTGACCTATATACTCTGACACCCATATGTGCTATTCCAAATGTCATATATAACATGGGCATCCCTCTGGTTTCTCTTTCAGTCTGCGGAAGTCATGTGGCAGCATTGTGCCATTCACCTCACCAATGCCATCCAGTACGTGGTGGAGTTTGCCAAGCGCATCACTGGATTCCTGGATCTTTGTCAGAACGACCAGATCATTCTTCTCAAAGCAGGTCGGTACCTACTGTTAGGACATAGGAGGAGTGCATTTCATAACACTATTCCATGACCTCAGCTTTCTCTGACCTTAAAGCATAGTTCCTGTTCACACAACCTGAGCATGTATCCATTTACTTCATTAACATGTCTCAGTACTTAATGTTGTAATATAGTACTACAACATTAATACACAATAGTATATCTGAAAAACATGTATGTCTATAGTTAGGAAAACAAATTCCAGCATTTGGACTACATTTTAGCATATACAAATAATTTCACCTAATTTGTGCACACAAAATACTGTATTTGTCACATTTTGCATATAGGGCCACTACATTTTGCATATACCTGGAGGTTGCTACATAAATTAACAACA
Organism: Oncorhynchus masou masou; assembly: GCF_036934945.1. Taxonomy (NCBI): domain Eukaryota; kingdom Metazoa; phylum Chordata; class Actinopteri; order Salmoniformes; family Salmonidae; genus Oncorhynchus; species Oncorhynchus masou. Next base: position 82,192,983 of record NC_088235.1, on the reverse strand, counting down.
TATGATGCAAAGACCACATTCTGTTTCCAACGATTTTGAAGAAAATCGTTATTATTCTCACACTGGTTTTTCATTATGTGATGTTTGTTCATCATCATTGTTTGAATTGTAAAACAATTTATTTGAAAAATGATTTTATTTATAATTTATTGAAATACATATAATTTGTTATGATATGAAATATATGTGTTTTATTAACTGACAACATGGAATTCATGTTCTATTTAATGTTGTTTGTGTATACATTTTGGAGCATCCTCTGTTTCCTTTTTTGCCCTTTCTACCACTGTGTCTGTCTCTCCCTCTCCGTCTTTCCCTCTTCATCTTTGTGGTATATTTATGATCTCTTCTTCAGGATGTCTGGATGTGCTTCTGATTCGCATGTGTCGTGCCTACAACCCCATCAACAACACTGTTCTGTTTGATGGCAAGTTTGCCAGTGCACAGACCTTCAAAGCTCTTGGTGAGTCCCCTCTTTATGAAACCAAATCATTAATATTTATTCACACACCCACATAGTGGGTGTATTCACACACACCAGGTCAACCTTTCATTAGTTTCCGTTTAAAAATAGTGTTTGTTTTTATGACACCTGTTTTTCCCCCTGCTTTCTCCCAGGTTGTGATGACCTTGTGGGTGCCGTGTTTGACCTGGCCAAGAGCCTTAGCCGTATACAGCTCTCTGAAGAGGAAATGGCTCTGTTCAGTGCTGCTGTTCTCCTGTCACCAGGTAATCCTCTCACACTCCCAGCTCTAAATCAGACACTAAGTAATATGTAAGAAGGAAAAACAGCAGAGTCTAACTGTGGTTGTCGCTCTCTTTTTCCTCCAGACCGACCATGGTTGAAAGACACCCAACAGGTGCAGAAGCTTCAAGAGAAAGTATATCTCTCTCTGCAGCATTGTCTACATAGATGTGGCTCATCGGAGGAGAAACTGGCAAAGGTACAGACTGGCAGGGGATGATATATTCCTTTATTCCTCAAACAGGCCTTTGTTAGTGGATTTGGGGTGAAATGTGAAAAATACACATTTTCTGTCTCTCTTTTTCCTTGTCTCACTCTCTCTCTTCTTCTACCTCTAAGATGGTGTCCAAGCTTCCCATGATGAAGTCCATCTGCAATCTCCACATTGACAAGCTCAAGTTTTTCCGTCTCCTCCACCCAGAGACGGCGTACAATTTCCCCCCTCTGTACCGCGAGGTGTTCAGCAGTGAAATCACCTTCCCAGACTCCACAATGGGCTAAAAATCTGTTCAGATATGAAAGTGATTCATATAGAGACAGAAAAATGTAGGGAAAAAGAGGTAGAGAGGGAGAGGAACGTGGCAACAGCGAAGCAACCAGCAGCTCAGTGAAAATCCTGCACGCTACACTTTAGGAACACTACTCTCAGTCGCTTGGACTGTAAGCCAGTCCAGGCTATGAAATTCAACACTAGGTGCTGGGTACTATGAGCATGCTACTTATTTTTGTTGTTGACTAAAATGGTTCTGAGAATGTAATTTTGCAATATCAGATGGTTTTCAAAAAGAGCTTGAGATCTCCCTCAAGTTAAAGTCCTCTGTAAAACGAGTATGATGTCTTTGAATGTACCCCACAGACATGCAGCACAGCCCTAGGTTTGAGACAGAGTGTACTATACACCCTACTATCCTGCCCCATGGAGGAGTTGCTGTGTAGATCTTTATTTTATTGCAGTTCTTCAGCTCAATTTTAGTTTCTTATTTGGTAGTGCCCATACTTTGCAGTTTTGTATGCTATGAACAAACTGTTTAAAGGGACCAAGATCAAACAGATAGTCGGGCAGATTTGTTTTGAATGCAAGTCATGGACACAGAGACCCGGGGTGTCTATTACCATCCATGCAGACTTGCACACACAGCACTAAGACAAAGCACTTATGCTGACCTATATATGTATTTTTACAGGCACACATTCAGACACTGATATTTTTGAGCTCTTGACTTTATTTTTTAAAATGCAATCAAAGACCTCGGTCCCACTACCCTTTCCCCTTGCAAATGCCACTTAGAGAGAAAGAGAGAATCACAGAAGTATTTTGAAAGTATTTTTAAACGTTCCTTACGTATACACTTATATTTAATCATGTAAAATAAAATTAGACAGGGATTTATATAGATATATAGAATGATTCAGGTCGTTATTGTAAAAGAGAATGTGTTTTCAATGACTTACCTGGTTAAATAAAGGCAATTAAATAAAGATACATAGATTCTCCAGGACAGTGTGATGAATGTTCATCTGTCAGTCAAAGACTGCCTGACCATATTCTGGGGAACTGGTATGAAAAATGATTAGATTAATAGCACTTACCATCTAAGAGCCCTCCACCCGATCCGGACCATTTTCTCGTGTTACCAAGAATCTCAGGGTTCCAACTCAAAGACTGCCGATTATCCTCCTGTATCTAACAGAAGAGGGATCTGTGGGACTTTGTTGAGCAGAGAAAGGAAGCAGATGATAAGAAGAAAACAAACCGGTGGCAAACACTTTCCTGTGCTCCCACATAGGTAACAACTGCAATGGGGAAAGGGGTTTGACCTTTGACCAGCAGGGGGGAGGTGGAGACTCATGTCCTCCCTGTGTGTTCAAGCAGTCTACTGTTTCAGACTGAACTGAAGGTGTGCTGATTTGTTAATGATGCCCACTCACCCTAACCCCCCCCCCCCCCCTTCTACCTCACCCTCTTCCAAACACATACAGATGTGATCTCTTAATTTGATCACTGTTGTCGCAGATAATTTTACTGCACAACAATACATGCAACTTGTAGTGTATTCAAGGTTTAAAAAAAAAAAAGCTTAAAGTTTGTAAATTCCAAACGAAAAATGTATTAACCCACATGATTCACATTCCCTGTTGCTGCAGGATTATTTTCCTGCTGTGAGAAACTGGTCAAATTAAGAGAGTACACCTGTATGGCACTACAAAGGGTTGACAGAGCCATTAGCTACCCCCTTGAGTTAGGGATTTCTACATTCAGATTATAGACTATATGAGATGTCATAATTTGAAGGATGATGATATACATACAAAAATATGTATTTTATGCAGATATATTTTCCCTCGCTGTTTATTTGAGAACACTAAATCTGCCACTCTTGTCTTCAATGAGCGCAGCCTTTTATTAATCTCTACCAGAAAGTCATAGTTAGATGAACATCTCTATCTTGGGAGAGGGACATCGGGTGTGGCAGGATGTTACTTTTTAACAATTCTTGAAGGGGCTTTTTGGATTTAAAAAAGCTTTCACCGCCCACAGTACAAAGCTTGTACATAGACAAGCTGATGTTTGGTCAGAGTGGAATACTTTGAAAACCTTTACCACAAAAAGAGACTCACTTTCAGGCCTTGGATACTTTCTGTCCAAATAAAATCTGATTTTTCACCTTGCACTGCTGGAACAGTGCTCTTCACCATACTATATACATTAAATAGTTGGAATTTAGGGCGATACACTTTTCTGGGTGCTTACAACTGTGTCATAATGGGACTGTGCTATAATGTCTTTCCCAATTTCAGTTAGGAGGGCCTAAACAGTCCTGGTAGATGGCCTAGTGGACTCAATAAGCACTCCAGCCAGAGACCTTTAAATGTACAGCACAAGAGGTTTCAAGTTCTCTCAACGTAACACCATTCTACTTTTACACAGAGCTAATATTAACTGAGTTGAGTTTATAGTTCGCAAGGCAGGGGAGAAGATTGTAACAAGGTGTAAATGCTTTGTAATAACTTAGATTGTTCTGTATTCATAAAGTGTCATCTGCAGACCTAAAACTGCTTTTTCCATCTTTGGAGGCCGTTCTCAAGGTGTGCAGTTACATTTCCACTCAGTCACTCAGGGAGACAGCTGGGCTCTCTGTACTACAGTGTCTTCGTCAGTTAGCCAAGTCAGACACTGCACCGAATAGAAGACCTTAAACCTTGATCACTGTGTACAGTACATGTTCTTGTGAATGTTGATCACAGAAGTATCAAAGATTTACCCCTGTCTAATATCAATATTATTACAGGACTTTTTGAATTGTAGAAGAAATAGGGTCTAAAATGTACTGAAACTGAAAGATAGATTTTAAAAATCTCTGAATCCTGTGTTGTTTTTGTCGTGATCTTTTGTTTCTTCATTTCTATAGTTATCTGTCAATTTTTCCGTCAACCGTTTAGTGTCCTCCTTTTTGTCGGACAGTTGTAATTTAAAAAAATAATGTTTTTAAGAATATCTCCTTAAAAGTTAGTCTTTTGTCATGATCCTTCTGTTTATCATGTTTTCATTCTATTATAAGATTATTATTGAAATCAATATAGATTTGAATAAGATATCTCAAATATATTATTAATATGACACATTTAAGAGTTTTGTTGTACAATGGGGATACAATATGTGGATTTAAGAATGTAATAAAAGGCTTTTTACAGTAAGTTAATGCTGTTTGTATGTTTACTCCTGTATTGAAACTTCTTAACTCTTGAAATTAGATTCTTCCGCAACAGTTCATTGGTATTACATACAGTTGAAGTCGTAAATTTACATACACCTTAGCCAAATACATTTAATCTCAGTTTTTCACAATTCCTGACATTTAATCCTAGTAAAAATGTCCTGTTTTAGGTCAGTTAGGATCACCACTTTATTTTAAGAATGTGAAATGTCAGAATAATAGTTGAAAGATTTATATCAGCTTTTATTTCTTTAATCACATTCCCAGTGGGTCGAAGTTTACATGCTACAAAATACTCATTGAGTGTATTGCCTTTAAATTGCTTAACTTGGATCAAACATTTCGGGTAGCCTTCCACAAGCTTCCCACAATAAATTGGATGAATTTTGGCCCATTCCTCCTGACAGAGCTGGTGTAACAGAGTCAGGTTTGTAGGCCTCCTTGCTCGCACATGCTTTTTCAGTTCTGCTCACAAATTTTCTATAGGATTGAGATCAGGGCTTTGTGATGGCCACGCCAATACCTTGACTTTGTTGTCCTCAAGGCATTTTGACACAACTTTGAAATTATGCTTGGAGTCATTGTCCATTTGCGACCAAGCTTTTACTTCCTGACTGATGTCTTGAGATGTTGCTTCAATATATCCACATAATTTTCCATCCTCATGAAGCCATCTATTTTGTGACGTGCACCAGTCCCTCCTGCAGCAAAGCACCCCCACAACATGATGCTGCCATCCCTTGCTTCACGGTTAGGATGGTATTCTTCGGCTTGCAAGCCTCCCCCTTTTTCTTCCAAACATAACAATGATCATTATGGCCAAACAGTTCTATTTTTGTTTTATCAGACCAGAGGGCAATTCTCCAAAAAGAATGATCTTTGTCCCCATGTGCAGTTGCAAACCGTAGTCTGGCTTTTTTGGGGGATTTTGGCGCAGTGGCTTCTTCCTTGCTGAGCAGCCTTTCAGGTTATGTGGATATAGGACTCATTTTACTGTGGATATAGATGCTTTTGTACCTGTTTCCTCCAGCATCTTCACAAAATCCTTTGCTGTTGTTCTGGGATTGATTTGCACTTTTCACACCAAAGTACGTTAGTCTCTAGGAGACAGAACGCGTCTCCTTCCTGAGCGGTATGACGGCTGCGTGGTCCTATGGTGTTTATACTTGCGTACCATTGTTTGTACAGATGAATGTGGTACATTCAGGCGTTTGGAATTTGCTCCCAAGGATGAACCAGACATGTGGAGGTCTACAATTTTTTTTGTATCCAAATCCGGCTTTAAACTTCTTCACAACAGTATCTCGGACCTGCCTGGTGTGTTCCTTGTTCTTCATGATGCTCTCTGCACTTTTAACGGACCTCTGAGACTATCACAGTGCAGGTGCATTTATACGAAGACTTGATTACACACAGGTGGATTGTATTTATCATCATTAGTCATTTAGGTCAACATTGGATAATTCAGAGATCCTCACTGAACTTCTGGAGAGATTTTGCTGCACTGAAAGTAAAGGGGCTGAATAATTTTGCACGCCCAATTTTTCAGTTTTTGATTTGTTAAAAAAGTTTGAAATATCCAATAAATGTCGTTCCACTTCATGATTGTGTCCCACTTGTTGTTGATTCTTCACAAAAAAATACAGTTTTATATCTTTATGTTTGAAGCCTGAAATGTGGCAAAAGGTTGCAAAGTTCAAGCGGGCCGAATACTTTCGCAAGGCACTGTATGTACAGTGGGGCAAAAAAGTATTTAGTCAGCCACCAATTGTGCAAGTTCTGCCACTTAAAAAGATGAGAGAGGCCTGTAACTTTCATCATAGGTACACTTCAACTATGACAGACAAAATAAGAAAAACAAATCCAGAAAATCACACTGTAGGATTTTTAATGAATTTATTTTCAAATTATGGTGGAAAATAAGTATTTGGTCAATAACAAAAGTTTCTCAATACTTTGTTAAATACCCTTTGTTGGCAATGACAGAGGTCAAATGTTTTCTGTAAGTCTTCACAAGGTTTTCACACACTGTTGCTGGTATTTTGGCCCATTCCTCCATGAAGATCACCTCTAGAGCAGTGATGTTTTGGAGCTGTTGCTGCGCAACACGGACTTTCAACTCCCTCCAAAGATTTTCTGTCGGGTTGAGATCTGGAGACTGGCTAGGCCACTCCAGGACCTTGAAATGCTTCTTACGAAGCCACTCCTTCATTGCCCAGGTGGTGTGTTTGGGTTGTTATTGTCATGCTGAAAGACCCAGGCACGTTTCGTCTTCAATGCCCTTGCTGATGGTAGGCTTTGTTACTTTGGTCCCAGCTCTCTGCAGGTCATTCACTAGGTCCCCCCCTGTGGTTCTGGGATTTTTGCTCACCGTTCTTGTGACCCTTTTGACCCCACGGGGTGAGATCTTGCGTGGAGCCCCAGATCGAGGGAGATTATCAGTGGTCTTGTATGTCTTCCATTTCTTAATAATTGCTCCCACAGTTGATTTCTTCAAACCAAGCTGCTTACCTATTGCAGATTCAGTCTTCCCAGCCTGGTGCAGGTCTACAATTTTGTTTCTGGTGTCCTTTGACAGCTCTTTGGTCTTAGTGGAGTTTGGAGTGTGACTGTTTGAGGTTGTGGACAGGTGTCTTTTATACTGATAACAAGTTCAAACAGGTGCCATTAATACAGGTAACGAGTGGAGGACAGATGAGCCTCTTAAAGAAGAAGTTACAGGTCTGTGAGAGCCAGAAATCTTGCTTGTTTGTCGGTTACCAAATACTTATTTTCCACCATAATTTGCAAATAAATAAATAAAAAATCCTACAATGTGATTTTCTGGATTTTATTTTCTCATTTTGTCTGTCATAGTTGAAGTGTACCTATGATGAAAATTACAGGCCTCTCTCATCTTTTTAAGTGGGAGAACTTGCACAATTGGTGGCTGACTAAATACTTTTTTATATATGTATATAACTTCTAGGGGGGCGTAGTCATTGATACTGCCGGGATATTCAAGGCCTGCCCTGAATCCAACATTACCTTCTGCTGGCTCACTGCATTTGTGATGCACATTAATGCTGGTGATGTGGTTGTTACTGATAATGAGCACATGGCTGAGCTCCAATCACCACTTCATTATGTCAGGATTCCTATTTGACTCAGCCATGCCTCCTCGCCCGTCCAACATTTTCTCATCTCCCCCTTCTAATGTGCCTATCCCTGATGCTCCTCACTCTTTTCCCCCTGCCCTGCTACAAAGTTTCTCCCTGCAGGCAATCACTGAGTCTGAGGTGCTAAAGGAGCTCCTTAAACTTGACCCCAAAAAAACATCTGGGTCAGATGATTTGGAACCTTTCTTCTTTAAGGTTGCTGCCCCTATCATCGCCAAGCCTATCTCTGACCTTTTTATCCTGTCTCTCCTTTCCGGGGAGGCTCCCATTGCTTGGAAGGCAGCCACAGTTTGTCCATTATTTAAATGGGGAGACCAAGCTGATCCTAACTATTAAAGTCCAATGTCTATTTTGCACTGTTTATCAAAAGTATTGGGAAAACGTGTTAATAATCAACAGTGGCTTTCTTGATGTCTGTAGTATTCTCTCTGGTATGCAATCTGGTTTCCGCTCAGGATATGAATGTGTCATTGCAACCTTAAAGGTTCTAAATGATGTCACCAATGCCCTTGATATGTTGACTTGGTGACTGCTATTGTGTATGGGGAGGAAGCAACCACATATGACAAGAGCATAAGGCAGGTAGGTGTTCACTATAGTGAACCAACACAACCTGACACTAATTGACAAGAAATGCCATTACCTTATTTGTCCTTCACATGTCATTGGAATTGCACCTCTCCAACGTCAATGCCATCTTAAATCTCCCAGAAATGTCATTGATAGGCCCACTCCAGCATCAGTCCTCCATCAAAATGTTGTCTGAAAATCGTTGGTGTGTATTGTCCTCATCTGTATCTATTGCTAAAAACCAGGACTGGTCAGCCCATGTGACAGCTAAACTGGACTTGCATGTGTATAATTAATTTTCATGCTGGGGTGACTCATGCATTGGTCTGCGAACCTGCAGTAATATCAATATCCCTATAAGGACATATGGCATTTATGGCAAACAAGAAGCAAACTTGCTGTATGTGATTGTTTATGGTGGCTAGGGATTGACTGTGAGACAGTGGCCTTTGTGCACCATGCTTGACCAGCTCCACCTCCTCTGCAACCCTTTCACTGTCCATCGAGCCCTGGGATCATCTTCAAATGTGTAAGTGTGTGGAGCTGTGTTATGTCCCTCTCAACCAAAGCTTCTTGGTCATAGTCTATTACCTAGTTACACTCTAAATAATCTAACTAGATATACAAAGAGCCTTATGAAACCATTTTAAAGACAGAATAACACAATACAAAATGAACTAGGGCTACTTATATGCAGGCTACGATGTTTGAGTGTAATCATGTTGGCCATCTTGGATTCAGAATAAAATTGGTTCACACAAACAGTCTTTAAAGGCATGAGTGTTGTTCACAATACTGAAAAGAATTCCTCTAATTTACAAAATTCCTATTTGCAGGTGATTTAACCTCCATCAAATGTTAATAACTTCCATCAAACGTTATTATGGCAGCCATATTTGATCTTGGACGCCATATTGGAATTGAGACTAAATATAAAGATAACCTGTGAATGCACCTTTGACTTATTTGCAAGACTAGGGGCTGAAGATGCAAAATCCTTGAACGAACCTTGGACCCAATTTTATTTTGATGTCTGAGCCCACTTGTTTTCCTTAGAGACAATTACAATAGCCACAACATAAAAACGTGTAACAGCATGCATTTTTGTCAGGCAGGACCATACATTAGAGAGAAAATTTGACTTGGAAGTGTGTCTATTGAACAGCTACCAAAAATGGAAGTTCATCATAAATATTCATAGTTGATATTTCTGCCTATTCTATCTGTGTGTTTACAGGTCTATATTTTCAAGATACATTAAGATATTCTAATGCTGTTTGTTTGTGTATGTAGGGTAGACAGCTGAATAGTTGTATTCCACATATGAGCAATATGTGCAATATTGGGTTACATGTGTTTATGTGGCGCACCCCCTTTAGTGGGTGTTTTATAGCAGATTACAATAGCCACCTCATCACAAAACATGTGATACTGTATGTGTTTTTGTCAGGCATGACCATACAGCACTGAATGAGAGCAAATTTGACTTGGGAAGTTGTCTATTGAACAGCTACTAGCAATATTGGGTTACATGAGCTTATTTGGTCCACCCCACAATATCTATCAATTTAACCACTTTTGCAGTAAAATATTTTCACACAACCATCCATTTAATATATGGGAGACCTCAGAGATATAGAAAAATATGGTTCTGTTTCATTATACCTCGGGTAGGAGTATCTCAAAATCAATGGCGGCTGGTGGGAGGAGCTATAGAAGGACGGGCTCATTGTAAAGGGAGGAATGGAATAAATGGAACGGTATCAAACACATCAAACATTTGGAAACCACATGTTTGACTCCAGTCCAATTAATTCCATTCCAGCCATTACAATTAGTCATTCCTCCTATAGCTCCTCCCACCAGCCTCCACTGCTCAAAATGTATCTCAAAACTAGCCTGAAAGTGCTTGAGACTAAAACGCACGTCTAGAAAACTATTGAAGAACACTTCTGCCACCCTGTGGGGGGGGGTGGAAAGTGAACATAGAACCTATTGTATTGATTGGCCTGTTCCTCTTCTGTGCGATAGTGGGCGCTGCGTACTTGTTTATGGAGAGACCATCTGCAAACTGTGGAATGTGCAGTGCAGGGATTAACCGCTTGGTGCAATTATGCAAAAGTGTACACTGTGTGGATATGCTCATAGCTACGTATTACTTGAGGCTTTCAAGACCTATCTACGCTTATAGAGATCTGCGTGTTTGTACAACCGCGGTTCATGTGAACCGCATGAAATCCTCGTAGACGTGGTCAGCAATCAGATATCTGACTGAACGACGGTAGCGCAATCTTATGACCACGGCGTACTAGTTAACAATTTTGCGTGATAGATAGTTATTCTCAACTTTAATTTACTGCAAAAGTGAAACAGTCCGGCGCCACGATGTCAGTAGCGGGCTTCAAGAAGCAGTTTTATAAAGCCAGCCAGGTTAGCGAACAACTTTCCTCACCTCCGAATAACTTACTGTAGCCAGTAAACATAGCTAGGTAGCATGTGGCCAGTTAGCTAACTTACTTACTTTTTATACACTTCTGAAGTTCTGTAATATTATTTGTTTGCATGTCTGTCTATAACTAACACTTTGGTTTAAATAAGTATTAGCTAATGTTATAGCTATAACGTTAGCAAATCAACGGGTTCAAGATAAAGTAATAGTTCGCTAAATTAGCTAGCTAACCTTAGCTTGCATTTACGTGTATGCGTCTCTTAGCGGGCTAACTAGTTCTCTTGATAGATAGTTAATGAGTTACTTACCTTACACACTAGCTAGACAGACATTCGTAAGAAAATAAAATAGTAAGCTACCTATGTCATTATGATTTCATTGGCTGACGTTAGCCTTTCAAAAGAATGCCTTGATAAACTTGATTGTTTAGCCAGCTAACTAGCTACTTTTTGTGTGCTTAGAATCTCATCAAGAAACACCTTTTTCAGGTATCCAATCCTAGTGCACAGCTGGGCTACCTAGTCTACCGTTAGCAATACACAGTGCATGTGTCAAGGCTGTCACTCAACAGGCATGCTAGGGGTGGACGCACACCTTAAAGTAACACATTTGTTCTACAATGCAGGGGGTTTCAACTCTTGCCCTGCGAGGTCCGAAAGCATGCTGGTTTTCTGTGCTACCAAAAATAATTAATTGCACAGACAGTCTAGTGTCTCAGGTCTAAATCAGTCCCTGATTAAGAGGGGATCAATGGAACATTTGCAGTAACTCTCTTCAATGTCCAGAGTTGTTTGAAGGCACTAGGTTATGTATGCCCTGGGGATATTGATTTTGTGTAGATTGGTGTTGGTAGTAACTGCCTTGTATGTAATTGGAAATCTCTTTATAAAAGTATTGATCAAATAATACATTTTTACACATTGTTACTCTTCTGTAGCTCATTTCATTAAAAAACAATCCTCAATTTAGTTGGAGCCCTCCCTGATCTCAGGTCTGTTTGCTGATTATTAAAATATACTTTTGAGTCACTCTTCCTGCTGATCTCTGCAGAAAATCCATTTGCTTTCTACCCCGACTTCCTGTTAGGAGCAAGTGTAGATCCCCGTAGGCGAGAGAAAGTGGGTAAAGAGTCAATCCGTTGGGAAGACGGAAATACAGTGCAAGAGAAAATGGAGAGGCAGAACTGCAGTGTGTGTGCATGTTTTACAGGGGGCGAAGAGAGATGAACGAGGCGGTGCTTTCCCAGATTGGATTGGACTGCACTGGACTGCAATGCAGTTGCAGTTTCTTGCCAAACTCCATAGGAGTCGATAATGCCCAATGACAACAATAAATGATGCTCCCCTGCAAGGCACACAATATCATGCTTATTCAGAGCATGCAGGGACATTACTATGGCATGTGATTGGAAATAGGCTTAATTGTAGGATTATTATTTTTTCTACAGCACTTTTTTCTGCTCTTATGGAATGCAGGAAGTTGGCTTTAGATAATATATGCAGCACCCCATACGCACGTTTTTCTTTACTTACTGCCCCCCTTACTTTTCGACACATTTCCAAAACATGGCCTACACATTCAACTTGTTTACACACACGTACCAAGTATCATAGATAATACTTAATCTGACTTAATATCTGAATTAAATGCCTTTCATTGTCCTGCACTAGCAGCATACTTTGCAATATGTACAGGGAAGTTGGTGGGAATGTTAGAGGAAATGGTGGGTCAAAGTGGAGTCTGCAGATGGCTGATCCTATCATATTCACTCACAAGGGAGTGGTTAACTGAAGGATCAAATGCAGCTCAAAAGGTTAAAGGGATACTTCAGGATTTTGGCAGCGAGCCTTTATCTACATCCCCAGAGTCAGATGAACTCATGGATAGTATTTTTCTGCATAATCTCACATAGGCCTATTAGCGAAATACATACTTCATGATCCAAATGTATAGGTGTAATCATGTCTATTTTGCCAGCAGTGTTACGAAGTCTTTCACTGCCTTTTCCCTTCAGGGTCAGTAGGGCCAGTGTGTGATCTATTCAGGTGTCAGACAGTTATGAGATATTTTTCTATAATGTTGTGTAGAAGGAGACAGCCTGGCAGCGGTTGGCCCATTGTTAAGGAGGCAGCTGACTCACTACAGCTGACTCATAGCTGTCTCTCTCCCAATAAATTACAATCACACCATTCTCTGTGTAGAAGATGCTATATTCAGGCGTCAGTGTTGTGCTCTCCTCCCTCGTTATCTAGCTAGCAGTAGCAGTAGTATGTGGCCTTGTGTGTCTGCCTCACTGCATAACTAAAATGTGACTACATTTCTCTTTGTGAAGATTTCTATTTAATAAAGCTGTATCTTTTCAGCAGGAGATTTACATGTTACTTTCAAGACAATCTGTGGCGGTTATGTATTTTTTAAATATATATACTAAATATATAAAACATTCAGCTGTAGGGTTACTTTTTCAAAATGTATTTTTATGAATGTCTTTTTTAAATTGTTTTTATTGAAATGTATTTTTTAACCTTTATTTAACTAGGCAAGTCAGTTATAAAAAAAAATGTTATTTACAATGACGGCCTACACCGGCCAAACCCGGATGACGCTGGGCCAATTGTGCGCCACCCAAGGGACTCCCAATCACAGCCGGTTGTGATCCAGCCTGGATTCAAACCAGGGTGTCTGTAGTGACGCCTCTAGCACTGAGATGCAGTACCTTAGACCGCTGTGCCACTCATTATTCCCCTCAACATATTTTAGGCCTATGAAAGCACAGCCACCATCCATGTTTTGCCACAGTAGCAGTTTTGTGGCTAGCAAGAGCTGAACACACCATTTCCCCACCTGTTGATGTAAAGCAAACATATTTTTATAGGCTAACACCATTGGCTTAGACAATGATTCTATTAGCTCTTGCACTGTCATTGTGGCTCCTCTTCGCCCCCACTCAGATTCTTCTATATGAGTCACTTTCCCCATCCCTCAGTCAGTGGACTTTCTACCCCAGATACTGTGTACGTTTAGATGATCCATTCTCTGGCTTACACATTATGTGGGGAATCGGTAGTGCGGCATGCACAGGAAGTCAGCACTCTATTTGCTGGGTGACCATTTCTACTCGTCAGATCTGACACTCCGTGTAAAAGCAGTGTACACGTCTGTAGCAATAACTGGTACTATGAAGTATATACACTAAACAAAATTTAAAACGCAACATGCAAGATTTTACTGAGTTACAGTTGATGTAATTAAATCAGTCAATGTAAATAAATTCATTAGGTTGTAATCTATGGATTTCACATGACTGGGAATACAGATATGTATCTGTTGGTCACAGATACCTTTAAAAAGGTAAGGGCGTGGATCAGAAACTGGAACACGCTGTTGTACACCTCGATCCAGAGTATCCCAAACAAATGTTTCATATTTTGGTGTACAGATCCTTGCAACATGGAGCCATGCATTATCATGCTGAAACATGATGTGATGGCAGCAGGTGAATGGCCCGACAATTGGCCCAGGATCTCGTCACGGTATCTCTGCATTAAAATTGCCATCAATAAAATGCAGTTGTTTGTTGTAGCTTATGCCTGCCCATGCCATAATCCCACCGCACTCTGTTCACACCGTTAGCCCACATGTCTGTCATCTGCTCGGTACAGTTTACAATGGATTCATCCTTGAATAGCACACTTCTCCAGCGTGCCAGTGGTCATCGAAGGTGAGCTTTTACCAACTGAAGTTGGTTACGACGCCGAACTGCAGTCAGGTCAAGACCCGGTTGAGGAGGACGAGCACACAGATGAGCTTCCCTCAGACAGATTCTGACAATTTGTGCAAGAAGTCGGTTGTGCAAACCCAGTTTCATCAGTTGTCCGGGTGGCTGGCGTCAGACGACCCTGCAGGTAAAGGAGCCGGATGTGGAGGTCCTGGGCGGGCGTTGTTCCACGTGGTCTACAGTTGTGAGGCCGTTTGGAAGTACTACCAAATTCTCTAAAACAACATTTGAGGCTGCTTTTTGTAGATAATTTAACATTCAATTATCTGGCAACCGCTCTGGTGGACATTCATGCATTCAGCATGCCAATTGCACGCACCCTCAACCTGAGACATCTGTGGCATTGTGTTGTGTGATGACAACTACACATTTTAGTGTCCTTTTATTGTCCCCAGCACAAGGTGCACCTGTGTAATGTTCATGCTGTTTAATCAGCTTCTTGATATGACACACCTGTCAGGTGGATTAATTATATTGGCAAAGAAGAAATGCTCACTAACAGGGATGTAAAAAAACTTGTGCGTATGGAACATTTCTGGGATCTTTTATTTCAGCTCATGAAACATGGGACAAACACTTTACATGTTGCGTTTATTTTGGATCAGTATATTTTCTGAACTATGCAAAGCTTTTTATCACCCCAATGTGGTTTGTATTAATGGGCACAGAATGTACCAATCATGTCCTCCCCCCTGAAGTATATAGGCGTAACTCATTTTGAACTATTTCAGTAAGTAAAACCAAATGCTACATCATGTCAGTAAGTTTGCTCTCACCAACCCCACTTTCTGTGACTATAGTGAATGTTAATCAAATCAAATGTTATTTGTCACATGCGCCGAATACAACAGGTGTAGGTAGACCTTACAGTGAAATGGTTACTTACAAGCCCTTAACCAACAATGCTTTAAGAAGTTAAGAAAAAGTGTTAAGTAAAAAGTAACAAATCATTAAATGGCAGCAGTAAAATAACAATAGCGAGGCTATATACAGGGGGTACCGAGTAAATGTGAGTCAATGTGCGGGGTCACCGGTTAGTCGAGGTAATATGTACATGTAGATAGAGTTAGTGACTATGCATAAATAATAAACAGATTAGCAGCAGCATAAAAGAGGGGTCTGTGTAGCCCTTTGATTAGCTGTTCAGGAGTCTTATGGCTTGGGGGTAGAAGCTGTTAAGCCTTTTAGACCCAGACTTGGCACTCCGGTACCGCTTGCCATGCGGTAGCAGAGAGAACGGTCTATGACTGGGGTGACTGGAGTCTTTGACAATTTTTAGGGCCTTCCTCTGACACCGCCTGGTATAGAGGTCCTAGATGGCAGGAAGCTTGGCCCCAGTGATGTACTGGGCCGTACGCACTACCCTCTGTAGTGCCTTGCGGTTTGGAGGCCGAGCAATTGCCATACCAGGCGGTGATGCTCTCGGTGGTGCAGCTGTAGAACCTTTTGAGGATCTGACGACCCATGCCAAATCCTTTCAGTCTCCTGATGGGAAATAGGCTTTGTCATGCCCTCTTCACGACTGCCTTTGTGTGTTTGAACCATGATAGTTTGTTGGTGATGTGGACACCAAGGAACTTGAAGCTCTCAACCTTAAGTTAGAACAGTCCTACGTAGCCAGAGGGTATCATGTTTACCTCATACATACCACGGTTTATTACTGTAATCTAAAGGTAGGCAACCTACTGCACTCACCAAGGTCCTATAGCCTAATTAGTCTACAATGTGACATTTGCACAAGGAAAGGCTTTCAATGATTATCCCTCTCCCAGGGCTGAGATGTAGAAATGCAAATAGCCTATACTCCTCTTGTTAGAGTGAAGCCCCTCGGGCAGTGGGACACATGGCTGGTTGTGCACAGGAGTAGTGAGTAGATGTTTGCCTTGCCACTGGCAGTGTATGCTGCAGAACTGTCCCTTTGTCCCCACGGGCAGTTGTTTTTCTCCTGGTCATAACTGGGTTAACTCGACCTCCCTAACATATTTTGGACCGACATGGCAGAAGGGAGAGAAATGTAGGCTACTCGAATGCCAAGGAATTACCGGTAGCCTATGGGAAATGAAAAAGTATTCAAGCTCTTGGGATATGATGGGAAAGTTTTTAAACTGGGATGTCAGCATACAGTACGTGGCATAAAAACATGTTGAATGTGTTTCCTTATAAAAGAGTGCATATGCTTTCAATTAGCGAAGCGGTGTACGTCACTTCAAAAACATTTAGGTATTGTCATTATAAAAAATGTTACAAAATCCAGAAAGGGGTACAATCAAGATATATGTTCACCGTATGTTTTGTAGGGTTGGAACGATACCAGTATTGCGAAACTCGTTAGTGTCATGGCAAGGAAACAAAACATGAAGTGGATTTAACATCTTTAGAAAAACCCTAAAAGCCCTAATGTTGGGAACAAACATCATTCAGAATCACATTTATTTATATTCCAAGCTATAGCACACTATTTTACATACAGCAGGTTTTTAAAGGACCAAAGAGTTTAGTCTGCTTTGTGGTATCAAAGCACTGGCAGCTAGATTCATATGAAATCATATCGAGAGAGTGAAAATGTTATTGCATCACTGTGATGTTATGGTGTCATGGTCATCATATGATACTTGCAGCAGGTCAAAGCTGAAATTGAGTTGCAATGTTGACCTTACTACATACTGTATTGTAGTCCCCCTATATATAGCCATGGAGTGAAGTTGAGAGACATTTTATGAGGGAGGAACTGGGAAGCAAACCTGAGGGAGAGAAGTGCGGTAGACAGAGGGCTATTTTTTGTTGTTGTTGAGGCCCTTTATCTACTTCCCCAGAGTCAGATGAACTCGTGTATACAATTTTTATGTCTGCATGCAGTTTGCAGGAAGTTGCTAACTAGCACTAGTGCAGTTGCTAACTAGCGTTAGCATGCTAGCAGATACCCATAGACTTCCAGTCATTGTGCTAACGCTAGTTTGCATTGGCTCGTGACTACCTCTAACTTCCTCCAAACTGGGCCGAGAGACATAAAAACGGTATCCACTAGTTCATCTAACTCTGGGGAAGTAGATAAAGGGCCTCATTGCAAAAAGCCTGAAGTATCTCTTTAAAGTGCAGACATGTAAAGCAGTCTTTTTCCACAGGGGGGTAGATAGCGGGAGAAGGTAAACATGTAGGCTACATTTAATGCTGGGTGGCCTGCACATATTTGTGTCTTACACAACAAGTTCCAACATGTTAAAGTGAATGTGAGAAATGTTCTATATCGATGTTTACAGTTATGAGATGATTTATCACCCTACATACAGTACATGGTTATTATAGAGGATCAAATATATTGTACAGGATTCCAGCATCTGGTTTTACTGTATTCACATAATTCCACCTCAACTTCTCCACTGTAGTCTCCAGTGATCTACAATGGTCATATCCAGACAAGCCTGTATTTATTTTTGCACAGGGGTGTATCAGTGTGAGAATAAAGAAGAACTCTACTTCTTTTGTTTCCTAGAGGGTTGTTTGATGGTGTCAGTCAGTACAGACTGATGTCAGTTAAGATTCAACTGTTACCTTCACGATTAGAACATTACTATGTGAATGGCGGAACTGGCCAGCTGTATTTTCTGACAGAGTAAGAAAACAATCTTTCTGATTCGCTCTCAAGAACGGCATATGTATTGTGTAATAATGACGCTTTTCTCTCCCACTCTCTCTGTGCAGATGGTCAGTGAGAAGGTTGGCGGTGCAGAGGGAACGAAACTAGATGAAGACTTCAAAGATTTGGAAAGGGTATAATGCCTCTTTGACTGTACATGAAGTACCGTTACCTGAAGTAGAGTAGTAAGTTAGAATTCTATATATTAGGCCTATCCATTAGGCAAATATATTTGCAGGTTAACAGAATGGCATCAGGACAAAGGTTTAATAAGTTAACACAACCAGACACACGTAGCCCAACAACACAGTGCATTAATAGATATGCCCTTACAGTGTTACATAATGCAGTAGTGATGATGTTAATTATACAGTCTCGTTCACCTTACTTGCATGTGACCATAGAGTCTAGACAACCATGCACTAGAAGGGAGTTTTGCATCATGCATAGCTGTGGACTGAAGTGAAGCGTCAGCTGTTAGTGAGCAGTCTGTTTGCACGCTGTGTACAGTATGTCAGTATAGTATTCATAGGGGAGCCCTGTGAATAGATACATAGAGTGGCAGCGCACCTGCCTTTGCTGCTTCAGCCAACTGTCATGGAGTCCAGCAATCAACAGAAAAAGACGTCACTTAAGTGGTCTATTGTACACACCTGCACTGAATGAACTTTGGTTGTTTCACAAAGTCAGTTTCATTTAACAGTACAATTAGCGAAGTGACAATATTTCATTATCTTTTTCATTGCCTATTTGGAAACTAGTCTCATCGCAAGTAAAAGATTTGGTAGAAATTAAAGGAAAGACATTGTGTTTCATATTTCCTTGTGGTTGTTAGTGACGTCCCCTCCCCTGTGTTTTATAGAAAGTAGATGTGACCAGCAAGGCTGTGGTGGAAGTCATATCTAAAACCTCAGAGTACCTGCAGCCTAACCCAGGTAAAGCGATGGACCAGAAAGGGATTCTTAGTATCTTAATTAGATCTTCAATTAAAATGTATAGAAATTGTGTAATTGGTGGTAGAAAATGCATTTTGTACTATATCACAGATATAAGGTAGCTTGAACACAAGTCCTATAACTGCCACCTCTCCACCCTCCCTCTCACTGTCTCCCTTTCTCCATCCCTCTCAGCGTCGCGGGCGAAGCTGTCTATGTTGAACACTGTGTCTAAGATCAGAGGCCAGGTGAAGAACCCGGGCTATCCCCAAGCTGAGGGCCTGCTGGGAGAGTGTATGGTCAAGTACGGCCGGGACCTAGGGGAGGAAACCAACTTCGGTACGTTGTGTCTGTCTGCTTGCCTGCCTGTTTGTCTGTGAGTGTATGCCTGCCAGTGCAAAGATGGTATTTGTTTTGTGGAGTGGTGAATTTAATCACTTGTGACTCAGCGTCTGCTTTTGCTCTGTGTCAGGTGGGGCTCTAGTAGACGCGGGGGAGACCATGAAGAGGCTGGCGGAGGTGAAGGACTCTTTAGACATCGACGTCAAACAGAACTTCATTGATCCATTACAAAACCTGTCTGACAAGGACCTCCGAGAGATACAGGTACGGTATCACGTTACACACTTATCTGCTGCTAAAACTCAACTTCTTTGTCATCTCTCTAGTTTTAACTGAATGTGAGTTACATCCCTCTCCTCATCTACCCTTCTCTTCTTCTCCTCCTCTTCCTCGTCCTCCCATATCCCCCAGCACCATCTGAAGAAGCTGGAGGGAAGGCGTCTGGACTACGACTATAAGAAGAAGCGCCAAGGGAAAATACCAGATGAGGAACTGAGACAGGCCCTGGAGAAGTTCCACGAGTCTAAAGAGGTGGCCGAGATCAGCATGTACAACATACTGGAGACTGACGTAAGTAGTAGCTGTCTGTGGGTGTTGGCCTGTCCCCTCATAACATTCACAATGTCAATGGGAATACCCAGCCTAGCATCAATCTGATGTTTATGATTTCATTATCGGTCTGATTGCTCAGTGACAGAGACCAGTTCCGTTGGGGGCAAGAGGTGCCATCTATGGGCTAAAGGTAATTTGTTCAATTAGATTTACTGTTTAAATCCACACTTCTCCACCATAACAAGAGTGTCACCTGCAGCATGAACCAACTTAGGTCAACATGAAATATCATCTATGTACAGCGTTAATCAGCTTTGTGGCCTATGTTAACTGTGGTTATCCCTACCCGCCCTTCTGTTGAGGGTTTATATAGGGTGTCCAATCAAAAACGCATCTTTTGACCAATGAGTGAAATAATGTTAATGGATAATCCTCTAAGAAAACCAATGGTCCTAACCTCTTACCTGGCTACCCAGACTCCTTGCTCCAGCCAAATGCTACTCTATGCCCACGGATGTTAGTTGCTTCTCCGCAGTGAGTCATGATCTGAGTCCCGACACTTCACCGAATGTGAACACATTTGAGGCCGTGATTGGTCCGAAAACGATGTGTTGGGCCAGAACACAATCGCTGATGACTTTGTTTTGTACAACGCCCCTCATCACCACAAATTACTTCAATGGTGGCAGTCTTAGACTAAAGTCATCTGAGTAAACAAGTATTCAGACCCCTTTACTTTTTCCACATTTTGTTAGATTACAGCCTTATTCCAAAATGGATTAAATCATTTTTTTACCTCATCAATCTACACACAATACCCCATAATAACAAAGCAAAAACAGGTTTTTAGAAATTTGAGCTATTTTATAAAATATAAAAAACTGAAATCACATTTACGTACTATAAGTATTCAGACCCTTTACTCAGTACTTTGTTTGGCAGAGATTACAGCCTTGAGTCTTCTTGGATATGACGATATGACGCTACCCTGTATTTGGGTAGCTTCCCCCATTCTTCCGTGCATATCCTCTCTCAAGTTTTGTCTGGTTGGATGGGGAGCATTGCCACACAGCTATTTTTAGGTCTCTCCAGTGATGTTCGATCGAGTTCAAGTCCGGGCTCTGGCTGGGCCACTCAAGGACATTCTGAGACTTGTCCCGAAGCCACTCCTGCATTGTCTTGGCTGTGTGCTTAGAGTCGTTGTCTTGTTGGAAGGTGAACCTTCGCCCCTGTCTCAGGTCCTGAGCACTCTGGAGCCGGTTTTCATTAAGGATGATCCTGCCACCACCATGCTTCACCGTAGGGATGGTGCCAGGTTTCCTCCAGACGTGACGCTTGGCATTCAGGCTAAAGAGTTCAATCTTGGTTTCATCAGAACATAGAATCTTGTTTCTCATGGTCTGAGAGTCTTTAGGTGCCTTTGCTAAACTCCAAGCGGGCTGTCATGTGCCTTTTACCAAGGAGTGGCTTCCGTCTGGCCACTCTACCATAAAGGCCTGCTTGGTGGAGTGCTGAAGAGATGGTTATCCTTCTGGAAGGTTCTCCATCTCCACAGAGGAACTCTGGAGCTCTGTCAGAGTGACCATCGGGTTCTTGAGCACCTCCCTGACCAAGGCCCTTCTCCCCCGATTGCTCAGTTACCCGGGCAGACAGCTCTAGGAAGAGTCTTGGTGGTTCCAATCTTCTTCCTGTTTCCCTTCCATGTGTTCTTGGGGACCTTCAATGCTGCAGAAATGTTTTGGTACCCTTCACCAGATCTATGCCTTGACACAATCCTGTCTCGGAGCTCTACAGACAATTCCTTCAACCTCATGTCTTGGTTTTTGCTCTGAACTTATGCAGACAGGTGTGTGCCTTTCCAAATCATGTCCAATCAATAGAATTTACCACTGGTGGACTCCAATCAATTTGTAGAAACATCACAAGGGTGGTTAATGGAAGCAGGATGCATCTGAGCTCAATTTTGAGTCTCATAGCAAAGGGTCCTTGTTTTTTTTTAAATATAAATTAGCAAATCATTATTAAAAACCTGTTTTCTCTTTGTATTTATGGGGTATTGTGTGTAGATTGCTGAGGATTTTTATTTATTAAATCCATTTTAGAATAAAGCTGTAATGTAACAAAATGTGGAAAAAGTCAAGGGGTCTGAATACTTTCCAAATGCACTGTAAATCTGGCTTCTCTCCCGGCTCTGCATGATGAATCAATGCTCAGGGTGGGGACTGACAGTCCATCTCAGTATGGAGCAGCAGTTCACAATGCATGTATACCTATCATCTCATCATGGTCACTTTTTTTCTTGTGACAGGTAGGCCTACATTTGCTGCAGATTAGCCTATGTTGCAGTAATATAAAGACAGACTGTGCATTTAATTTACCAATCCACCTGGCTTTAGGGAGTCACCTTGTTTTTTAGTTGTAAAGAAAATATATTTGTTCATTGCAGTTGCAGAGTTTAAAAAAAGCCTATCACTCGAATATCATTGCTTTAAATCAGTGCAAGCGCGAGGACTCTAGTGCAAACATCTCCATTAAAATAGCATCCAAAATAGATAATCCTGTTCTAGAGTGATACAGTATATTGCCCTACATATAGATGTCCTAGCCTACCTCTTTCAGGTAATACATTCAATGCAGTATCAGCCTTTATATTAGGCTAATTAATGATGGGTTATGCATAATAAGCTTCTAATGTATAGCCTCTGTCTCTTGTGCAATATGCAAGCTCCTGTGCTCACCGCTCTTTAGGTCTTGGAGTCCCATGTAGAAAAACGCTAGACTAGAATAGCTTGCTGAAAATTATTTTTGTAGCATTTCTTTATTAGGTTACAACATTTGACTTTTTGATATATATTAGAGAAAGACCCCACGGAACGATTCAGAAGAGGAATAATCGGATTTGTCTTGGTAAAAATGTATTTTATAACTTAAGTAAAATTTAATCACTAAAATATGTTTTCCCCCTAGTTTCTCATTTACAGTACTGCTCTCACTTACCATTAGACAGATTACACATTAACCACAGTGTGATACTGGGTATCCAGGGGAATGCCATTGTTATTACTCATGTGTGTATCAAGTGTGACCAAGGGCTGGGTCCTTGTGCGTGTGTCTCTGTGTACGTGACTGAGTGCATGCTTGTATCTCTGTTTGTGTGTGAGTGTGTACAGTCAGTAAACATAGCCTGCTCTCTGTGTGTGTCTCTGTGCAGATAGAGCAGGTGAGCCAGCTGTCGTCACTGGTGGAGTCCCAGCTGCAGTACCACAGACAGGCCACACAGATCCTGGACGAGCTCTCGGACAAACTGAGGGACAGGTACACAATGCAGCCGCCTCCATCTCTATCCCTAACCTTTCTTCCCTGCTCAATCACTGCAAGTTATGTGTCCAAAGTGTCATTATACAGATACAGTAGGCCCACTCACCAACCCCTTCTCCCTGTCTAGTCATAACAATCTTGTGTGTCCTTTCCATATCTGTGTCAATGTGTTCTCCTGTGAATCTGAAACAACACATTCAAGGCCCTCAATCACAGAGCATACAGTACACACTGGTTGACCTTGTGTACATTTTGAGTTCTTGATATTTTCCAGCCAGTAAGCCTACTTGCCTAGCAGTTAAGAGCTTTGCGACTGTAATTGAAAAGGTCGCTGGTTCGAATCCCTGAGCCGACTAGGGGAAAAATCTGTCTGTGCCCTTGAGCAAGGCACCTAACCCTAATTGCTCCTGTAAGTCCCTCTGGATAAGCGCTACTGCTAAATGACAAATATGTCAAATGTTCTATTTTTAACAGAAATTAACTTTGATCTCTGGACCTGCTGGGTTAATCTAACTCTCTTTCTCTTCAGGATGAACGAGGCCCAGAACCGACCACGCCGCGAGTATACGCCCAAGCCCAAACCCATCTTTGACTTTGGAGAATGTGACAACCAATCAACCAATGGTGGCTACACAACCTCCGTTGCCACACCATCCTCCCGCAACTCAGGTAACACAGTTGGACATTTTACCTACAGTGTACATCAGCTCATCAAAGAGATGGCCATTTCTTTCAATCTTATTCTACTACTACAGCCAGTTTCGAGTTTACTCACACTGAGTCTGCAGTGTAGTATGACTGTGTGTTTGTTGAAGGATGAGGTGTGTGTGTGTGTGTGTGTGTGCGTGTGTGGAGATAATGAACAGGAGGGGGATGCAGGAAGCTGTCAGCTGGTTGCCCTCGTTTCCTTTTGACCTTGTTTTTCTCTTCCTATGCAATCAGAGTTACACTTCCTCCACGCCAGATTGTCATTTCAGAAAACCAGATGTGAGTCGGAGAGTGAGAGTGTCAGAGAGATGGCAGCCAAGCTACCTGTATGAAATGGTTGAGGCAATACTATCAGTGAGCCAAGTGTCAAATCAAAAAGCTCTCGACTTGGAAGTTCTGTGATTGAACTGATCCATCATCTTGTACACATGATATTTGAGAAACGGATAATTTGATTCGGTTCTTCATTGGGTTTGGTAGTTTCTCTGGTTTAAATGTTTACCAGAATTGTTTTTAGATATGAAGCCTAGAGCTTTTTGATTGACACAGTTTAATGACCTGCAGTGAATGCAGTAGTAACATTGGACTAAACCCACTCCATATTGTCAGCTGGATCATTATCACATACAGATAGCTGGTGTAACTGTAATGCTTATTCTAGATGATACTAACTATATTCACCGTCATGCTGGTAAATAAATGGGTTGAGTAATGATAGAGATATGAAACATCTTTGGGTTAGTTGTATCTCTGGAAGTCTCCTAGATTTATGGGGAGGGGGTGTGTTGTGTTCAACAATGAAAGTGAATCTCCCAGGCAGAGACCGTGATGGATCCCTCCCCATATCCACTGTACCATGCCCTGTGGGGTAAACTGACACAAAGAGGAAATTGTTTTGAGACAAAAAGCCTGGTGTGTGGATAGAGCCATGGCCATGACTGCCTGAGCTCTGAGAGAGGGGGAGCAGTGCAGTGTCTCACAGAGATGATGCAAAACATTGGGATTGGGACACCCATCAGTGTGTGGTCAACTACTTTTGCGTGTGTGTGTTGTGAGACTGACCGACATGTGTGTTCCACCCTATGTGTCATAGACAGACTTCCTGTACCCCTTCAGTCCTAGCCACTGTAGTCCTCAACCCTTGCAGGCCCCAGCTAAAAACAAGACAGGACTATATGGAGGGGGCCAGGTCATCTCTCCATCACTCAGCGTTGTGTCTCTCAATAACACTGCCTGCAGTGTCATAATATCCCAGCCCAGCCACACACACAAATACTCAAACTGCAGTGTGAATCACAAGCTAACAAACAGGGTGCCGTGTGAACCTAAAACCACAATCAGTCTGACACTGTTCCAGCTCTGTCAGCCAGCTGAAGGAAGGAGGGAGGGAGGGACAGAGAGTAGACATGGGACTGGTCTGCCAGGGATGTACACTCTTTCAACCTCTCTCCCCCTGTTTTCCACCCCTCTCTCCTCCTCTCTTTCTCCTCTTTCTGTCATTCAGTCTCAGAACAGCCGTCCTGTAAGGCCCTGTTTGACTTTGACCCAGAGAACGAGGGAGAGCTGGGCTTCAAGGAGGGTGACATCATCACCCTGACCAATCAGATCGACGAGAACTGGTATGAGGGCATGCTGCATGGTCAATCAGGATTCTTCCCTCTCAACTACGTGGAAATCGTCGTCCCCCTGCCACATTAAGGAGTGCTGTACAGAGTACATGAGAGAGATAATGGGAACGGGAGAGTGAGGGAGGGAATGAGGATCCAGTTAACAGATTATAGAGTCTTTGTCCTCATCTTTACCATCATCATCACAGATGTACTTGTACTCTTTGTCACTTTGTCATCTTGACGTTTGAAGGAAGGAAATTGGAAGATGGTGGTTTCTCGCATTCCAGTTCTGAGAAAGAGATATTTGAATATGACCCCCGCTGCCCCCCAAGCAAAAATAAATACAGACAGACGGACACAGACATGAAGAACCGAACTAAACCAGATGTTTTAAAGTAATGTTTTCTGTCAACCACAGATATCCCAATAGAAAGGGAAGTTTCAAATGAAATCAATTTCAAATTAAATCAATTATTTAACTTTAAATTACATACAGGTAAGCAGCAGAATACATTTACATCGGCAGTTTAGCTGGTTCTGACTCTGTAAAAACTGTACAACTTGTAAAGCCTTATTTTCATAACTACAGACATTTTAAAAGTCATTTGTCACATCCCAAGGTTTCTGTAGGTCCCACATTTCAGTATGGACTCTGGTGAATACTTGCCTTATTTCCAAGGCAAGTATGTCAGACACACTGCAACTGCACAGCCTTTCCAAATGATGGAGTTTGACTGGACAACGTCTCTAGGAGCCCCCTGCCGGCCAGGCTTAGACAACCACTCCCCTACCCTGTAAACAACTACAGTAATGCCTTGTAGCTATGATCCATTTACAGTCAGTAGATTTACAACGCTATATACATCCTGTATGCCTGAGCCACAGGAGAGCTTGAAGGGCCTCAGACATTGTTTAGTTTTGCAATGGTGTGTATTTGATTTGTTTTGGTTTCAGCCTTGTTTATTGTTTTTTAATGTACAGCTAAACTGTTAAATTGCACCTTGGTCCTCCAATGAGATTGTTGCTGTACGTATGAGAGCCTGTAAGTTTTGTTTAGTTATAGGCCTCTACTGAGAGGGTGTTCAAACCCAGACAGCCAGAGACTGAAGCCCCTGAGGAGAACACTAGACCCAAAGTCAAACACTAACATTTATAAGAAACCGCTTTCCCCAGGGATGGGCTACTGCACATTTCGTGACGTTAGCAACATACGAAGCCTGTGTGTTTTACTTTTCTTCGCTGTCTAATCATCTGTTCAATAGAGGAAACACATGCCACAGAGAATAGAGTACATGGTGTGTTAACCATGATATGGTGTTTGGTTTTAGCTGTCATAGTACCCGTCTGTCCGTCCCAGTGCCTCCATAAGCGACAACGCTGCTGGCGGCGTTGTGTGTGTGACTGAACATCTTTTGGATCAGTAAATCCCATTCATTCACGTCAGTCACTTTCTTCCTGTATTTTGTATTATTTACTACTCCGTTGGTTATCATACTCCTCGCTGGGTCTCTTAGGATGGGTTGGGTTCTAGTCTGGAGTTGGTATGTGTGCTGCTGGACAGGACTGCATAGGGCCTCAAATACAGTAAATACTGAATGAGGGAAAGACAGGTTAGTGATGCCGAACAGGACAAAAAGGGAAAAGGAATAATATATAGCAGAAGTCTTATTTTATTTGTGATGATTGTTCTGTTAGGAAAAGCCCCTACTACCAAGATGCATACTATCAGCGCTAAGAGACCCCCCATGATTGATGGTTGTGGAGGCGATGTGATTGAGTCACACTTGCTGCAGTACACTCTTTAATTCAGAAATTCCTCTCCCCCTCAGTGTTGAGGTCCAGGCTACTTTCAATGGTCATGAGTTTAAGCTACTCTTCTCTGCTCCAGGCTACTCCCTCCATCTACCACCCTGCTCTCTCACACCTCACTCTGGTGTTTGATCTCTTCCATACGTTTACAGTCCTGCTCGTAGTTCATTTCAATGGGAGAGTGGAGTGATGGACTGGTTAAGAGCAACTTGGTGCTGACTGGATCACACACCAACACAAGTCCAGAACAAACAGAGAATCCATAGTTAGGGGTGCTTCAGTGCCGTTGGGAAAGGAAGGAATAATACTACCAACCAAAATAACCAAGCTACTTACAATGGTCATACATTTCTGTACCAAGGGTTCTGTTGCCATTTCCAGTCTTGGCACTTTGCGGTGTACATACATTTGTGCATGTCTTTGTGTCACACTACACTTTTAAAAAAGGGTTATTTCTGTCTAATCAGTTGGAGTACCAGAATTCTCTTTAAAAACTAAAGGTCTTTCTTGCACTCAATAGTATTATTTTTTTATATACGAAACCTTAATACTTGTTATTAATCTTTGCATGTAGGTCTATCCAATACATTGTAAAATGTATTTTAGTTGAAGCATTATTTTACTTTTGGTATGTCATTTTAGTATGGTATGTCAAGTGTAACTGCAATATCTTGTCATGTATTATCAAAATATTTGTACTTGCTTTGTCTTGTTTCCCCCTTCTACCATCTTTGGATAAATAAATGGAGAAAAAAAGCATTCTGCACTGAGTGTATCATATCATTACATTTACATTTAAGTCATTTAGCAGACGCTCTTATCCAGAGCGACTTACAAATTGGTGAATTCACCTTCTGACATCCAGTGGAACAGCCACTTTACAATAGTGCAACTAAATCATTAAGGGGGGGGGTGAGAAGGATTACTTATCCTATCCTAGGTATTCCTTGAAGAGGTGGGGTTTCAGGTGTCTCCGGAAGGTGGTGATTGACTCCGCTGTCCTGGCGTCGTGAGGGAGTTTGTTCCACCATTGGGGGGCCAGAGCAGCGAACAGTTTTGACTGGGCTGAGCGGGAACTGTACTTCCTCAGTGGTAGGGAGGCGAGCAGGCCAGAGGTGGATGAACGCAGTGCCCTTGTTTGGGTGTAGGGCCTGATCAGAGACTGGAGGTACTGCGGTGCCGTTCCCCTCACAGCTCCGTAGGCAAGCACCATGGTCTTGTAGCGGATGCGAGCTTCAACTGGAAGCCAGTGGAGAGAAATGCTCAATTTATAAAATGCTCAATTTATACTGCCTGGATGACAAAATTTTAATGCATGTAAAGAGGGTGGACTTTACACTAATGATTATTTTATTTTTTACCCCCTTTTTTCTCCCCAATGTCATGGTATCCAATTGTTAGTAATTACTATCTTGTCTCATCGCTACAACTCCCGTACGGGCTCGGGAGAGACTTTGGTCGAAAGCCCCGAAACCCAACCCAACCAAGCTGCTTCATAACACAGTGCGCATCCAACCCAGAAGCCAGCCGCACCAATGTGTCGGAGGAAACACCGTGCACCTGGCGACCTTGGTTAGCGCGCACTGCGCCCGGCCCGCCACAGGAGTCGCTGGTGCGCGATGAGGCAAGGATATCCCTACCGGCCAAACCCTCCCTAACCCAGACGACGCTAGGCCAATTATGCGTCGCCCCACGGACCTCCCGGTCGCGGCCGGCAGTGACAGAGCCTGGGCGCAAACCCAGAGTCTCTGGTGGCACAGCTCGCGATGCAGTGCCCTAGACCACTGCGCCAACCGGGAGGCCCACTAATGTTTACCTTTGGTTTTGGCTTGTAGTGTTGAATAGGTTGTTGGGACGAAAGGTGGCTGTGTAGCTCTTTCCAAAGCACCAACACAGACAAACACAAGTAGTTCCAGTGTGTGTTTTTAATGTATTAGGTATTCAGCGGGTTCAAAGGATTGTTCACATATTAGTACTAACATGTCACAGACCACAGTTTAGATAAATACACCACAGGTAATAGAGAAGAGGAAGATCCTTATTTCCATGTCAACTTCTGTAACAACAGTCTGACGTCAAGCACTGGCAGCAGACGCTAGGGGACACATTCACAGCACGCACATGTCATACTGTACAAACATTGTCAGTGATACAGACCTCACAGTCAGAAAAGGCCATGGAGAACAGTACACTCGCCCTCCAGACTCAGGAGTCACCATCTCCTCCGTCAGGACAGTGCACATCCAACCTACAGTATGTCTGAGGTCAGGGCAGCAGTTGAAGTGCCACAGACAAAGGGCAGAAATGACAACCTATTCTCTGTGTAGAGCCTATTCCCTATATAGAGACCTACAAATGTAGTGAACTATATGAGGAATGGGTTATTTGAGATTTTCATTTGAAGCCAGTGCATACACACAACCTTGTTTCTCCTCCAGCTTAGTGTGTGTTGATGAGTTGGTTGTAGACATGCTCCAGGATCTGAGAATAGGCCTGGTCTTTGGGTGCATGGCCGCTGAGAGAGCCCTGAGGGAGAAAAACCAAACCGGTGAGGAGGAAATCTCTGTAGGACATATCCCAACTGGAGATAACATGTTTGACCTGAACTTCACACAACTGTAGATGTCAAAGAGAGATGTGTGATAATTTGGATAACGCGCACGGATCACAAGTTAGCATCTAGCCTTAAATGAAAGCATAAGGAATTCGATTAATTTAAAAGGATATCTATGCCAAAAAGTTAGTTGGTATGCAGTTTCCTGTTGTTAATGAGTTATTATATGAGCAGACCTTGATTTTGTCCATCATGGTGGTATCAGGACACCAGAACTGATGGAACTGCACCAGGTCAGGGGCTGCCCTGTAGAAGTCCACCAGCAGCATCTGTGGAACAATAATTGAACATAGAACAGTGACATGACAAAGTGGCCAATGTCCTACCACTGAATTTATTTGCATAGATATGGTTACTATGATTATAACTATACTTAACATAAATATAAACGCAACATGTAACGTGTTGGTCCCATGTTTCATGAGCTGAAATAAAAGATTCCATAAATGTTCCATACGCACAAAAAAACGTATTTTTCTCAAAAAATGTTATGCACAAGTTTGTTTACATCCCTGTTAGTGAGCATTTCTCCTTTGCCAAGATAATCCATCCACCTGACAATTGTGGCATATCAAGAAGCTGATTAAACAGCATGATCATTACACAGGTGTACCTTGTGCTGGGGATAATAAAAGCCCACTCTAAAATGTGTAGTTTTGTCACACAACACAATGCCACAAATGTCTCAAGTTTTGAGGGAACGTGCAATTGGCATGCTGACTGCAGGAATGTTGACAGAGAATTTAATGTTAATTTCTCTACCATAAGCCGCCTCCAACGTTGTTTTATAGAATTTGGCAGTACGTCCAACCGGCCTCACATCCACAGACCAAGTGTGACCACGTGTAACCATGCCAGCCAAGGACCTCCACATCCGGCTTCTTCACCTGCGGGATCGCCTAAGAACAGTCATCCGGACAGCTGATGAAACTCAGGAGTATTTATTTCTGTAATAAAACCCTTTTGTGGGGAAAAACTCATTTTGATTGGCTGGGCCTGGCTCCCCAGTAGATAGGCCTATGTTCTCCCATCCCCACCCATGGCTGCGCCCCTGAACCAGTCATGTGAAATCCATAGATTAGGGCCTAATTCATTTATTTCAATTAACTGATTTCCTTAGATCAACTGTAACTCAGTAAAACCGATGAAATTATTGCATGTTGCGTTTATATTTTTCTTCAGTATAAGTTTGCGAACAGTACCATCTCATTCAGGACATCACTAGTTAGGAAGTTATCTTGTACATAGGTCACCTCCACAGCCACTGGAATGCCATAGTCATTGGGCCTTTGCTGTGGATGGAAGAATGGTGATAAGTGTTATAGATGTTTACCTTGTCTTAGAGGAATATGTTCTTATTCATTAAGGCATGTATTACCACTGCACTCACCTCCGGTGGTGGCACTACCCAGAATGGTGTTATAGTGGATGCCACACCCTGGTTCCCATGGTAATAGGGGCCTAAAAATCAGGGGCACATTTGAATGTTAGTTCAATGTCTGGTTATTTATTTTCATTTTCTATATGAAAACATTTTTTCCCCATTGGTGCCAGCTGATTGCCCAGTACAGACCACAGATAATGCCCAGGCAGGGCTGGAAGCCATTGCTGCTCCCCTGGAGCCTCAGCTGGTGGTCCATCTGAGAGTCGATGTCCTGCAGGGATGGCAGGGCGGGGCCCCGAGGGTGACTGTGGTACCAGCCCACCAATGACAGCCCTCGCATGAACAGATTCTGGCAGATCTGTAAGGTAATTGTAATTAGAAGAAGAGACCATTTGTATTTCACCCAAACATGTATGATTGTATCATATTATGGAATTGACTTATGTTGATCCACATCCTGGTTTTAGCAGTGTTAGTAGGGCTTACCTCTTCTTCAACAGCAGAGGCCGAATCTCTGTCTGCCAATCGTGTACGACAGGGAAACGCTCTTAAAACTGTCAGAACTGCAAGCAAAGGGCACAACAGACAGGTCATGAACATCATACATGTTGAAGATCGTTACTGTAATGTCAGAGGGGAAGTACAATGTCCTGTTTGCTCACGGTCTCTGCTTCTATAGGAAATACTCACGTTGTGTGTTAGTGTCCCATCGTCCTCCGAGGTAGCCCACCACCTCACTGGTGGTCAGGTGACAGTGGAAATCCTGAGGGCACACAATCACGCTTTTGTCAATTTCCACCAATAAGACAGATTCAAACTGTAGCCTATACCCCGGTTTCACATTTCCTCTCTTACTACCACGGTGTGACTCATGCTTACCATGAGAAGCAGCACATTGCTGGATACAGCAACATTGAAAGGCTGGAACCTGTTAATGGCTGAGAAAGCTGATAACTCCACCAACGTGTGTGGATCCCTGTCGATATACAGTATGTTTTTTGATTAGTGTTGAAGCTTACTTATATGCATTACAGTGACATAGGCTGGGACGAGCACAATTATACCTTGCAGCATCCCTGGTACCCAGAGTGCAGTATCTGACTGGGATTCGCTCTCTGTCTCCTCTCCTGGGCACAAGGCTGATATCTGCAAGAGAAAGCACATTAGATGCATCTATCCCTTTCCCATATCACACTCTACAATACACAGTTAAAATTACATAATGCCATTTCTAGAGATTCTTGGTGGATTTAATCTCACCATGCAGCTCAGGTTTGTTCTTCCTGTTCTTGTCATCTGTCGGCACTGCCGTCTTCCCCTCTTCCTCCTCCTCATCTCCCATCTCGTCATCTTCTCCCTCGCTCACCAGGCTCTGACATCACAGGAAGAGGGAGGGTGTGAGATGCTAGTATTCATACTAACAGTCTTCTACAGCAGTTCTCTCCCTCTTTCATCGTCCCCTTTTATCTTTTAGTTTCCGTATCAACAAACCTCCATCGCTTCCTTTTACTTACTACCCCTCTTTTCCTCCTCACCACCATCTCTCCCTCCTTCTCACCATGTCTGCACTGGGCTGGTACTTGTGCAGCCAGCTGGTCTTGTACTGCACTAGTTTCTGTCCCCGGTAGCGCACCGAGGCCCATCCACAGCCTGACTTCTTGGCAGGGTTGACCAGGCGCTTGCAGTGTGTGGCCCAGGCACTGGGAGAATTGAAGATCTGCCCCGTTTCCACCCAGCGGATCTTCCCATCATTCAACAGGTCGCCTACAAACTTCTTACCCTGGGGAGAGAACAGGTAGAGAAGGATGCAATTAGGCGTATTACATATGTAGCATTAGTAATAACCATTATTACTAGATAGTGTGTGAACATGTTTTTTCAGGTAGTGTACATTAATCTGTTATTATCAGAAAGTGTATAAATATATACTGTTATCTTATTACCAGGTAATGTATAGTCATCTACTATCAACTACTGTATTTTTACCAGGTAGTGTATGGACAGCACTCCGTCCCCAGGCTCAACCAGGCCGTCCTTCAGCAGCACTCTCAAGGTGATGCCTCGCCTAGTCAGCAGGGAGCCACGCCCTGAAGGGGTCCTTAGATCAGACTCCTCTCCTCCACTCAGCTCCTCTTCCTCTTCCTCTCCTCCCTCCTCCACCACCTGTGGAGACAAGGGTGGCTCAGAGCCTGAAAACACACACACACATTAAATGTTATGTATGATGCATTTGTAGGCCATGTATACAATAGAAAGTTGAGCTCAGAGAGAGGAACCACTCTTATTACAATGTAACAAAAACATGTCCAAGTGAAAACATGGTAAGGTGCCATGATCTTGGGGCGGCAGGGTAGCCTAGTGGTTAGAGCGTTGGACTAGTAACCGGAAGGTTGCAAGTTCAAGCTGACAAGGTACAAATATGTCGTTCTGCCCCTGAACAGGCAGGTAACCCACTGTTCCTAGGCCGTCATTGAAAATAAGAATTTGTTCTTAACTGACTTGCCTAGTTAAATAAAGGTTTAAAAAAATAATAATAATTAAATGAAGAACCAAAGATTGTAATTAATCCAAAATAAGATATTATATCCTTGAGTCCAACAAAGGATTCCCTCTAAACTTGCTCAGAACAGGGCAGCATGGCTGACCCTTAAATATACACAGAGAGCTAACATTAATAATATGCATGCAAATCTCTCCTGGCTCAAAGTGGAGGAGAGATTGACTTCATCACTTGCTTTTGTAAGAAGTGTTGACATGCTGAATGCACCAAGGTGTCTGTTTAAACGACGAGCACACAGCACGGACACCCATGCATACTCCACAAGACATGCCACCAGAGGTCTCTTCACAGTCCACAAGTCCAGAATAGACAGACTATGGTAGGTGCACAGTACTACATAGAGCCATGGCTACATGGAACTCTATTCCACATCAAGTAACTGATGCAGATAAAAAAATACACCTTATGGAACACACACACAGGCACACATACACATAAGACACGCACTCTACACACAAGTACACATGGATTTTGTATTGTAGATATGTGGTAGTAGAGTAGTGGCCTGAGGGAACACACTTAATGTGTTGTGAAAAGTGTTGTGAAATAATTTAAATTGCATATAACTGCCTTAATGTTGCTGGACCCCAGGAAAAGTAGCTTCTGCCTTGGCAGCAGCTAATGGGGATCCTTAATAAATACAAATACAGGGGTCATGACATCTGAGGTCAAGAAGTCACCCACTGACCCACATAAATTAGTGTCACAGTTTAAATGTAGTAATAATCTGTAGGACATGTTACATTTAGAGATGTTTGACATAGCTAATTAGTTGCCACTTGTGATAATTGTGATATACCCTAATTAACGCTGGGGCCTTTGTGAGACACCGTCCTTTTGTATGGTTAGTAAGAAACCAAAAACGCAGAAGAAATTCCATAGGGACAAAAGAATAGCCTTCTGATATGATCTCATTTTCTATTTTATTAATTACCACTATTAAAATTAGATTAAATATGTATGCGCTTTGTTTTTGTTTTCTGGCCATTGGTTATTCTGCATTTCTCCGCAACACGAGGCCTGCTGCTCGAGATTAATTTCACCGAGTATTATAATTAAAATCACTATTTTATCATTCTCACCCATTTCTCTGAAAGCGTCGGAGAGCGGCTTTATTTCCAACTCCGCCAAGAGGTTTTCTTTTCGGGCCACTTTAGAGCAATGCACAGAATAGGTTCAATAAACACAATTCGCCACACTGGCTGGCGAGCTATTATTCAAAAACATAAAATGAAGGCGTCTGTATCTGCAGTGTAGTTTCCTTGTTGTGTTGCTTTAATGTCAATTCCCCTCCCCTTTCTTTCTCTCACTCCCGTCCTTGTCACTCTCCCCGTAAACAAAAGCGATGTTTCTTTGATCCTATGTCTCATCGGCTACTATTCGGCTACTACTATCCAATGTCCACTCGGTATCGGACATAGTTTGATATAGTCAAAATATATATTTATCTATAAATTAGTAATTACATGGTAGAATTAGATCATCAGTTTATAAATTCCTGCTTCCGGAAAGATAGTGTCGCTCGGTGCTTTGAGACAGCCGCTATGTACGTGGCCAGTCAGTCCATTCGGTGATTCTAGCAAAGAGAAAATAATAAAAACATTTAATTGCTGGCATTTATAAACACGTACCACAAGTAGCCAAAGACACATTTACAATCAAACATATGTAAAATAAGTTAACCTTGTCCAAACCGCATCATCCCTAGCCCTTAATTCCCCTATATTTAGACACTAGAGAATCTCCTCCTCTTACAGTCAGTCCCACGCTCCCCCTCGTCTCTTTCCTCCTTTGCGAGGTTCCTCTATCTCGAAAAGGAGCAAATTAACGAAACAAATCCTGTGGGGGGCAGCAAACCTCCACTTACAAGTAAACATTCACTGTGACAATAAATCTCGCCAGCTTGTAGCCTAGTTCTAATGCCCGGAAATGAGTTACCTCTGGTTCGTTCAGCCATCGCTATGGGGAACATGAATGGGGAAAGAATAGGGTTTTGGGATAAACGCCGAAAATAAGTTCTGAGGTTAACACAGGCGTAGGATATATTGTACGCGTTGAGCTTAGTAGACTAAATAAGTAGTCTAATTAAAACTTCAACTATAGTGAGAAAAAAATTTTAAAATTTAATTTAGGGTAGTTCCTGCACTCACCGAAACTTTTTTGTAAAAACGTCTGTGCGCTTCCTCGTCTGGAAAAATAGGTATGGCCCAATGTAAAATAGACCAATGAGCGTTTAGCCAGCAGTGGGCGTGTTTTGGCGACAGACACATGCCTCAAGTGGCACCTGTAGTACTATACGGACAATTCTTCAGAGAGGGCAATTGCTTCCAGTCAGGAGGGGAACGCCAGATGATACTTAAAGCACATAACAAAACCTTCTCCAAATTATAGCTGGACGACCAACCAAACCTCGTGGCTTTTCTCTGACAGGGACTGTCGATATCTTATGTTATACATTTTTCTTGTTCACTTCTTCAAGCCATAAGTCCACCCAGGTGTTGATAAACCACTTAACCTGGAGAGCGGGGAATCACGATTGGCGTGCGTAAAACTCTTCGTCGCGCTCGGCACTGATGGCGGCGACCAAGCGAGCTGGGCGACAGCGCGAACAGCTTCCACACTGCTACTACGAAGGATTCCTGGAAAAAAGGTCATTCGAAGACGAGGTATAAAGATGTTGCTACATTGTGTAGTAGTAATTCAATACACTAGGGTCATACAGACTTTCCGTGTCGATTAAGATACCACGAAATAATCAAATATACTTACTGTAGCATGTTTGCACAGATCCATGTGGCTGTGTGCTTACAAACTAAACGTCCGAACACTTCCTACCCAGTTACGCTTACACACAGGTATGCTAGCTAGCTAATTAGCACAGGTGGTCGCTTGTGTTTTCCGTTGACATGGATATCTGGTCCTGAGGGAACACTAAGCCGACACGTGTGTTGTAATTTAACATTTAGGCGTGGGTATAACATTTGGAACGTTTCAACAGGGATCTGTTCGAAAAACGGCATCAAGCCACCTAGAAAAGTAGCTACCGAAAAGGCACCAACTCACCACGTAGCTTTTTCTTAAATGTTTGTCCGTAGGGAACGAGGACAGATGTTTCGGGAATAAACGTGGTGAGTGAAAAACATAATGAAATAACCCACTCCCTCAACTTGCTCAATTTCCACATTATTCATTCCAATATTTAGTTGAGGTTTAGTGAATGATTTGTCCTAAATACAATGCTTTTAGTTTAAATATTTTGGGCCAACTTCCTTGTCACCCATTCTGAAAGTAACTGCAGCTTTTTAAGTGTTGCAGTCATTTCGGTCACTGTAGTAGTTTACGTGTATAGTGTTGAGTCAAGAGGTCGACCGATTTATTATTTTTCAACACCAATACAGATTATTGGAGGACCAAAAAAAGCCGATAACGATTAATCGGCCTATTTTATTATTTATTTATTTGTAATAATGACAATTACAACAATACTGAATGAACTCTTATTTTAACTTAATATAATACATCAATAAAATCAATTTAGCCTCAAAGAAATGAAACATGTTCAATTTGGTTTAAATAATGCATTAACAAAGTGTTAAAGAAAGTAAAAGTGCCATGTAAAAAAGCTAACGTTTAAGTTCTTTGCTCAGAACATGAGAACATATGAAAGCTGGTGGTTCCTTTTAACATGAGTCTTCAATATTCTCAGGTAAGAAGTTTTAGGTTGTAGTTATTGTAGGACTATTTCTCTCTATACCACTTGTAATTCATATACCTTTGACTATTTGATGTTCTTATAGACACATTAGTATTGCCAGTGTAACAGTATAGCTTCCGCCCCTCTCCTTGTCCCTACCTGGGCTCGAACTAGGAACACATCGACAACAGCCACCCTCGAAGCATCGTTACCCATCGCTCCACAAAAGCCGCTGCCCTTGCAGAGCAAGGGGAACAACTACTTCAAGGTCTCAGAGCGAGTTACGTCACCGATTTGAAATGCTAGTAGTGCGCACCACGCGAACTAGCTAGCCATTTCACATCGGTTACACCATCCTAATCTTGGGAGTTGATAGGCTTGAAGTCATAAACAGCTCAATGCTTGAAGCACAGGGAAGAGCTGCTGGCAAACGAATGAATGCTTACGAGCCTGCTGCTGCCTACCACCGCTCAGACTGCTCTATCAAATATCAAATCATAGACTTAATTATAACATAATAACACACAAATATTAATATGGTCAAATTCGGAAACTATCATTTCGAAAACAAAGTTTATTCTTTCAGTGAAATACGGAACTGTTACGTATTTTATCTAACGGGCGGCATCCATAAGTCTAAATATTCCTGTTAACATTGAAGGTCGTGCAATGTATGTCATAATTCTGGCAAATTAGTTCAACGAGCCAGGCGGCCCAAACTGCTGCATATAGCCTGACTCTGTTGCATAGAACGCAAGACAAGTGACACAATTTCCCGAGTTAAAAGAAATTCATGTTAGCAGGCAATATTAACTAAATATGCAGGTTTAAAAATATACTTGTGTATTGATTTTAAGAAAGGCGTTGATGTTTATGGTTAGGTACACTGGCGCAACAACAGCAATTTATTTATTTTTATTTTATTTTTCTCTCCGCGAATGCGCTTGTTAAATGGTTGTTTGGTGAAGTAGGCTATGATTCAATGATAAATGAACAGGCACCGCATCGATTATATGCAACGCAGGACAAGCTAGATAACTACACATGATTGTTGATATTACTAGTTTAACTAGTGATTATGTTAAGGTTGATTGTTTTTATAAGATATGTTTAATGGTACCTAGCACCTTACCCTTGGCTCCTTGCTGCACTCGCATTACAGGTAGTCAGCCTGCCACGCAGTCTCCTCGTGGAGTGCAATGTAATCGGCCATGATCGTGTGTCCAAAAATGCAGATTACCGATTGTTATCGACACTTGAAATCGGAACGAATTAATCGGCCATTCCGATTAATCAGTAGACCTCTAGTTGAGTCATCCACATACATAGACACACTGGCTTTCCTCAAAGCCAGTGGCATGTTGTTCGTAAAGATTGAAAAAAGTAAGGTGCCTCGACAGCTGCCCTGGGGAATTCCTGATTCTACCTGGATTATGTTTGAGGCTTCCATTAACCTCTTGATGCTATGGGGGCGCTATTTCATTTTTGGATGAAAAACGTTCCCGTTTTAAACAAGATGCTTGACTATGCATATAATTGATAGCTTACGAAAGAAAACACTCTGACGTGTCCAGAACTACCAAGATATTTTCTGTGCGTGCCCTAGAACGTGAGCTTCAGGCAAAACCAAGATGAGACGGCATCCAGGAAATGAGCAGGATTTTTGAGGCTCTGTTTTCCATTGTCTCCTTATATGGCTGTGAATGCGAGAGGAGTAAGTCTGCCCTTTCTGTCGTTTCCCCAAGGTGTCTGCAGCATTGTGACGTATTTGTAGGCATATCATTGGAAGATTGACCATAAGAGACCACATTTACCAGGTGTCCGCCCGGTGTCCTGCGCCGAAATTGGTGCGCAAAAGTCAGCTGCAAGTATTTTTCCATGGAATTTAGAGAAGAATGCAAGCTTCCACGAACGATATATCAATGAAGAGATATGTGAAAAAACACATTGAGGATTGATTCCAAACAACGTTTGCCATGTTTCGGTCGATATTATGGAGTTAATTCTGAAAAAGTTTGACGTTGTAGGTGACTGAATTTTCGGTTCGTTTCGGTAGCCAGATGCGATGTACAAAACGGAACGATTTCTCCTACACACAGACGCTTTAAGGAAAAACTGCGCATTTGGTATGTAACTGAGAGTCTCCTCATTGAAAACATCCGAAGCTCTTCAAAGGTAAATGATTTTATTTATTTGGTTATCTGGTTTTTGTGAAAATGTTGCGTGCTAAATGCTACTCAAAATGCTAAGCTAGCTTTGCATACTCTTACACAAATTAGTCAAATTCTATGGTTCAAAAGCATATTTTGAAAATCTGAGATGACAGTGTTAAGAAAAGGCTAAGCTTGAGAGCAGACGCATTATTTTCATTTTATTTGCGATTTTCAGAAATCGTTAACGTTGCGTTATGCTAATGAGCCTGAGGCTTTAGTCACGATCCCGGATCCGGGATGGGGAGTTTCAAGAGGTTAAAGAACACCCTCTGTATTCTGTTAGACAGTTACCTGTCTATCCACAATATACAGTGCCTTGCGAAAGTGTTCGGCCCCTTGAACTTTGCGACCTTTTGCCACATTTCAGGCTTCAAACATAAAGATATAAAACTGTATTTTTTTGTGAAGAATCAACAACAAGTGGGACACAATCATGAAGTGGAACGACATTTATTGGATATTTCAAACTTATTTAACAAATCAAAAACTGAAATTGGGCGTGCAAAATTATTCAGCCCCCTTAAGTTAATACTTTGTAGCACCACCTTTTGCTGCGATTACAGCTGTAAGTCGCTTGGGGTATGTCTCTATCAGTTTTGCACATCGAGAGACTGAAATTTTTTCCCATTCCTCCTTGCGAAACAGCTCTAGCTCAGTGAGGTTGGATGGAGAGCATTTGTGAACAGCAGTTTTCAGTTCTTTCCACAGATTCTCGATTGGATTCAGGTCTGGACTTTGACTTGGCCATTCTAACACCTGGATATGTTTATTTTTGAACCATTCCATTGTAGATTTTGCTTTATGTTTTGGATCATTGTCTTGTTGGAAGACAAATCTCCGTCCCAGTCTCAGGTCTTTTGCAGACTCCATCAGGTTTTCTTCCAGACTGGTCCTGTATTTGGCTCCATTCATCTTCCCATCAATTTTAACCATCTTCCCTGTCCCTGTTGAAGAAGAGCAGGCCCAAACCATGATGCTGCCACCACCATGTTTGACAGTGGGGATGGTGTGTTCAGGGTGATGAGCTGTGTTGCTTTTACACCAAACATAACGTTTTGCATTGTTGCCAAAAAGTTCAATTTTGGTTTCATCTGACCAGAGCACCTTCTTCCACATGTTTGGTGTGTCTCCCAGGTGGCTTGTGGCAGATTTTAAACAACACTTTTTATGGATATCTTTAAGAAATGGCTTTCTTCTTGCCACTCTTCCATAAAGGCCAGATTTGTGCAATATACGACTGATTGTTGGCCTATGGACAGAGTCTCCCACCTCAGCAGTAGATCTCTGCAGTTCATCCAGAGTGATCATGGGCCTCTTGGCTGCATCTCTGATCAGTCTTCTCCTTGTATGAGCTGAAAGTTTAGAGGGACGGCCAGGTCTTGGTAGATTTGCAGTGGTCTGATACTCCTTCCATTTCAATATTATCGCTTGCACAGTGCTCCTTGGGATGTTTCAAGCTTGGGAAATATTTTTGTATCCAAATCCGGGTTTAAACTTCTACACAACAGTATCTCGGACCTGCCTGGTGTGTTCCTTGTTCTTCATGATGCTCTCTGCGCTTTTAACGGACCTCTGAGACTATCACAGTGCAGGTGCATTTATACGGAGACTTGATTACACACAGGTGGATTGTATTTATCATCATTAGTCATTTAGGTCAACATTGGATCATTCAGAGATCCTCACTGAACTTCTGGAGAGAGTTTGCTGCACTGAAAGTAAAGGGGCTGAATAATTTTGCACGCACAGTTTTTCAGTTTTTGATTTGTTAAAGTTTGAAATATCCAAAAATGTCATTCCACTTCATGATTGTGTCCCACTTGTTGATTCTTCACAAAAAAATACAGTTGTATATCTTTGTTTGAAGCCTGAAATGTGGCAAAAGGTCGCAAAGTTCAAGGGGGCCGAATACTTTCGCAAGGCACTGTAGCAGGGGGTGTAAAGCAATAACACATACATTTTTCCAGCAGCAGACTATGATCGATAATGTCAAAAGCCGCACTGAAGTCTAACAAAACAGCCCCCACACTCTTTTTAGCATCAATTTCTCTCAGCCAACATCAGTAATTTATGTAACTGCTGTGCTTGTTGAATGTTGTTCCCTATAAGCGCACTGAAAGTTTGTCAGTTTGTTTACTGTAAAATAGTATTGAATTTGGTCAAACACACATACCCGCTGGATGAGGAGGGCTAGGAGTGTATTGCCCGCTAGGGCTGCGCGGTATAGCATATTTTACAATCTAGCGGTATAGATGCATGGACTGGTTTGGGTTTTTACTTCACCTTCTATAACGGTATTTTAATGTATGGTTTGTTAAAAGTGATACGTCTGCGTAATGTCCATTTGTATAGTTTACTCCACTACTTGAGTCATCCTTCTCCGCTCTCTCTCTCTCTGTCCCTATGCCACTTTCCACACAGACCTAGTCCCACCCCGTCACTCAAGGAACGCATTTGTTGTTGCTTGACCACAAGACCCTTTTGTGTATGACACCGATGTTGTTTCCACTTGGATCTAATAGAAATCCACAAGCGTTATATAATTTCAATATTAGTTTGTGTTTCTTACATCTGCAAACGGAAATTACATCTTTAATTTCCATCACCAAGATGGCATAGCAGTCAGACGTCCTTTGCCCTCGTCTTGTCGTGTCCTATAGATAGATATCTATCTATCTATCATTACACACAGGTATAGTTGAAGTGTACCTATGATGAAAATTAGAGGCCTGTAATTTATCTTTTTAAGTGGGAGAACTTGCACAATTGGTGGCTGACTAAATACTATTTTGCACCACTGTCTGTCATATATATATATATATATGACAGACAGTGGTGCAAAAAAGTATTTAGTCAGCCACCAATTGTGCAAGTTCTCCCACTTAAAAAGATAAATTAGAGGCCTGTAATTTTCATCATAGGTACACTTCAACTATGACAGACAAAATTAGAAGAAAATCCAGAAAATCAAATTGTAGGATTTTTAATGAATTTATTTGTCTGAATCGCCGTGACCCCAACCAACCTCACTACTCACTGGACCCTTTTGATCACTCGACTAAGCATGCCTCTCCTTTAATGTTAATATGCCTTGTCCATTGCTGTTCTGGTTAGTGTTTATTGGCTTATTTCACTGTAGAGCCTCTAGTCCTGCTCACTATACTTTATCCAACCTATTAGTTCCACCACCCACACATGCAATGACATCTCCTGGTTTCAATGATGTTTCTACAGACAATATCTCTCTCATAATCACTCAATACCTATGTTTACCTCCACTGTATTCACATCCTACCATACCTTTGTCTGTACATTATACCTTGAAGCTATTTTATCGCCCCCAGAAACCTCCTTTTACTCTCTGTTCCAGACCTTCTAGACGACCAATTCTCATTGCTTTTACCCGTACGCTTATCCTACTCTTTTCCTCTGGTGTTGTAGAGGTGAATCCAGGCCCTGCAGTGCCTAGTTCCACTCCTATTCCCCAGGCGCTCTCTTTTGATGACTTCTGTAACCGTAATAGCCTTGGTTTCATGCATGTTAACATTAGAAGCCTCCTCCCTAAGTTTGTTTTATTCACTGCTTTAGCACACACTGCCAACCCAGATGTTCTAGCTGTGTCGGATGTTCTAGCTGAAGACCACCAAAAATTCTGAAATTTTCATCCTCAACTACAACATTTTCAGACAAGATAGAATTGCCAAAGGGGGCAGTGTTGCAATCTACTGCAAAGATAGGACAGAACTCTGCAGGCTACTATCCAGGTCTGTACCCAAACAATTTGAACTTCTACTTTAAAAAATCCACCTCTCTAAAAACAAGTCTCTCACCGTTGCCGCCTGCTATAGACCACCCTCTGCCCCCAGCTGTGCTCTGGACACCATATGTGAACTGATTGCCCCCCATCGATCTTCAGAGCTCGTGCTGCTAGGCGACCTAAACCGGAGCATGTTAACACCCCAGCCATCCTACAATCTAAGCTTGATGCCCTCAATCTCACACAAATTATCAATGAACCTACCAGGTACCTCCCCAAAGCTGTAAACACGGGCACCCTCATAGATTTCATCCTAACCAACTTGCCCTCTAAATACACCTCTGCTGTCTTCAACCAAGATCTCAGCAATCACTGCCTCATTGCCTGCATCTGTAATGGGTCAGCGGTCAAACGACCTCCACTCATCACTGTC
This sequence comes from Oncorhynchus masou masou, assembly GCF_036934945.1. NCBI lineage: Eukaryota > Metazoa > Chordata > Actinopteri > Salmoniformes > Salmonidae > Oncorhynchus > Oncorhynchus masou. The sequence continues at coordinate 82,149,004 of NC_088235.1, read as the reverse complement.
AAACGCTCCCTGAAACACTTTAGCGAGCAGGCCTTTCTAATCGACCTGGCCGGGGTATGCTGGAAGGATATTGATCTCATCCCGTCAGTAGAGGATGCCTGGTTATTTTTTTTAAATGCCTTCCTAACCATCTTAAATAAGCATGCCCCATTCAAGAAATGTAGAACCAGGAACATATACAGCCCTTGGTTCTCCCCAGACCTGACTGCCCTTAACTAACACAAAAACATCCTATGGTGTTCTGCATTAGCATCGAACAGCCCCCGTGATATGCAGCTTTTCAGGGAAGCTAGAAACCAATATACACAGGCAGTTAGAAAAGCCAAGGCTAGCTTTTTCAAGCAGAAATGTGCTTCCTGCAACACGAACTCAATAGTTCTGGGACACTGTAAAGCCCATGGAGAGTAAGAACACCTCCTCCCAGCTGCCCACTGCACTGAAGATAGGAAACACTGTCACCACTGATAAATCCACTTTAATTGAGAATTTCAATAAGTATTTTTTTAGGGCTGGCCATGCTTTCCACCTGGCTACCCCTACCCCGGTCAATAGCACTGCACCCCCCCACAGCAACTCGCCCAAGTCTTCCCCATTTCTCCTTCTCCCAAATCCAGTCAGCTGATGTTCTGAAAGAGCTGAAAAATCTGTACCCCTACAAATCAGCCGGGCTAGACAGTATGGACCCTTTCTTTCTAAAATTATCTGCCGAAATTGTTGCCACCCCTAATTACTAGCCTGTTCAACCTCTCTTTCGTGTCGTCTGAGATTCCCAAAGATTGGAAAACAGCTGCGGTCATCCCCCTCTTCAAAGGGGGGGACACTCTTGACCCCAACTGCTACAGACCTATTATCTATCCTACCCTGCCTTTCTTCGAAAAGCCAAGTCAACAAACAGATTACCGACCATTTCGAATCTCACTATACCCTCTCTGCTATGCAATCTGGTTTCAGAACTGGTCATGGGTGCACCTCAGCCACGCTCAAGGTCCTAAATGATATCTTAACTGCCAACGATAAGAAACATTACTGTGCAGCCGTATTCATTGATCTGGCCAAGGCTTTCGACTCTGTCAATCACCACATCCTCATCGGCAGACTCAACAGCCTTGGTTTCTCAAATGATTACCTCGCCTGGTTCACCAACTACTTCTCTGATCGATTTCAGTGTGTCAAATCGGAGGGTCTGTTGTCCGGACCTCTGGCAGTCTCTATGGGGGTGACACAGGGTTCAATTCTTGGACCGACTCTCTTCTCTGTATACATCAATGATGTCGCTCTTGCTGCTGGTGAGTCTCTGATCCACCTCTACGCAGACGACACCATTCTGTATACTTCTGGCCCTTCTTTGGACACTGTGTTAACAACCCTCCTGGCAAGCTTCAATGCCATACAACTCTCCTTCCGTGGCCTCCAATTGCTCTTAAATACAAGTAAAACTAAATGCATGCTCTTCAACCGATCGCTGCCTGCACCTGCCCGCCTGTCCAACATCACTACTCTGGACGGCTCTGACTTAGAATACGTGGACAACTACAAATACCTAGGTGTCTGGTTAGACTGTAAACTCTCCTTCCAGACTCACATCAAACATCTCCAAGCCAAAGTTAAATCTTGAATTGGCTTCCTATTTCGCAACAAAGCATTCTTCACTCATGCTGCCAAACATACCCATGTAAAACTGACCATCCTACCGATCCTCGACTTCGGCGATGCCATTTACAAAATAGCCTCCAATACCCTACTCAACAAATTGGATGCAGTCTATCACAGTGCCATCCGTTTTGTCACCAAAGCCCCATATATACTACCCACCATTGCGACCTGTACGCTCTCGTTGGCTAGCCCTCGCTTCATACTCGTCGCCAAACCCACTGGCTCCATGCCATCTACAAGACACTGCTAGGTAAAGTCCCCCCTTATCTCAGCTCCATGGTCACCATACCATCACCCACCTGTAGCACGCGCTCCAGCAGGTATATCTCTCTGGTCACCCCCAAACCAATTCTTTCTTTGGCCGCCTCTCCTTCCAGTTCTCTGCTGCCAATGACTGGAACGAATTACAAAAATCTCTAAAACTGGAAACACTTCTCCCTCACCAGCTTTAAGCACCAGCTGTCAGAGCAGCTCACAGATTACCGCAACTGTACATAGCCCATCTATAATTTAGCCCAAACAACTACAACTACTTTCCCTACTGTATGTATTTTATTTTATTTTGCTCCTTTGCACCCCATTATTTTTATTTCTACTTTGCACATTCTTCCACTGCAAATCTACCATTCCAGTGTTTTACTTGCTATATTGTATTTACTTTGCCACCATGGCCTTTTTTTGCCTTCCTTATCTCACCTCATTTGCTCACATTGTATATAGACTTGTTTCTACTGTATTATTGACTATGTTTGTTTTACTCCATGCTTTGCTTTATCTTGGCCAGGTCACAATTGTAAATGAGAACTTGTTCTCAACTTGCCTACCTGGTTAAACAAATGTGAAATATTTTTTGTGTTGTTGACTGGGGAAGGGCTGATCCAGATGAGTGATTTACATCTCACTAATGTGTGGAATGAGCCTGGGCCACTACTTGAGCAAGCTGGAAATTCCCTGTAATGTTTCCTATCGTCATGGTACACAAAAGCTTACATGTAGAGGTGTTGGGCAATTCCACGGTTACGAAATTGCACTGGTACTTAGATTTTTCACTTAAAATGTATGCCAAATAAAAAACATTGATTTAAAAGTTTAACAAACCATACAACTCTATGCTATTGATGGGGGGAGGGGGAATAAATAGTTAGATATTAAAATATTATTTTTGATATTGTATCGTTTTGACTCGCAATATTATTTTAGTGCTAGTTGGCTTTACTTGTTCTCAACTTTTAGAAAGCCAATTTTGTTTTCAGGACTTTTATTTCCATGACTGATCAAAACTTGTTTTCTCATGTCCCACTGCAGCAGACATATGGTGAGCAACATGTTTAGAACATCGAATCGCAGTAAAATCACTATCGAATTGCAATACATATATCATGAGAATTGCAATACATATCATATTGGCGCCTAAGTATTGTGATATTGTATTGCGAGGTCCCTGGCAATTCCCAGCCCTACTCTGCACAACGACTAATTTTAACAATTAAAACACAAATCAAATCAAACAATATCCATGTGAGCCAAATGGCTGACAATTTAATTTGTTTTATGGGACAATTACATTTGTGTTGTGCGATCAACGTTTGTTGTCTGGATTCCCCTGAAGTCTTTGCACCAACAATTTAATCCCTTTAACATTTTTAAGCCATATTCACCAAAGTTGAGACATTGTCTAAATGTTTGAGATGGTTACCCAGGAATATTCCTGGGTAACTAACACAGAAAATGTCTGCATGCCGGCTCTAGTATGTGTGCTATGGGTGGAGCACACATTATAAATGGTTTCTGGTAAATAGGGTGTTTTTTGGACTTTGTTCTCTCTGAAGGAGCCAAGGGATGTCAGGGACAGAACTGGTTAGACTACACACCAGCAGTTCTGGTGTGACAGATTAGATGGACAGGTCTTTATTATTGTCTTTGCTGTATTGTCCGATTAGAGCAATGGGCTGGGCTTCAGACATGACTGGACAGTGTTGGGGTTCTAATAATGGCATCCCGTGATGATATGTGGTTGTTTTCCCAATCTGTCATTCAGCCTGTTTTGTTCTGTTTACTACCAGAGTCGTTCCATTTAATTTCAGCGATGTTACCCACCATCTCAGATTGTTATGAAATTGTTTCTGTAGTTAGAAACAGGTAAGATTGTTTCAGGAATGCCATTCTTTTGACATTTTCTGAGCAATGAAGCTAATTGATTGCATCCAAATTGGCCCTTTTTTAATTAATAAGATTCAGATAATATTAAATATAGTACCCAACATCTGACATGGACCAAACATCTTCCTACCAATGAGAAATTTGTGAGGAATCCCCCAAAATGGTCAAAAGCCGCTCACGGTGTGGTCATCTTCATAATTCAAGCCAGTCCTGTCACATGTTCGGCTTGATGGGAAATAGACACGGTCAGTCAGTTCAACAGGATTTACATGAATTACACTGGGAGAACGATTTTCAACGATAATATAATGTGCCACTTTGTGTAGACTTGTGACTCATGACACGACTCATTACACGTTACTATACTGACAAATGGGAATTCATTATCTATAGTTCATCTAATGCAGTATTCTTGTAAATCTTTATGGTGTCATACAACGTGTCATAGCCATTGTCTGTCTTCCACCACCTCTCTCTGTCTTTCTAGGCATCTCGGAGACTATGGACATGCTTGTGTGGAAACATTCTTTTCTTCTACAACAACACCAATGACAATTATGTGAGTTAACTGGAAGTAATGGGCAAGAGAAGGGGCCTACGATGGGACAAGTGGGACATCCGATGTCGGAAAGCTCAGTGGTCGATGTATTGGGGGCGTGGCCACTCCCATTTGTCACTGCATACTCATTTGTGTGTGTTTTCAACAGTATGTGGAGAAACTAGAGCTCCGTGGCCCCATCTCCTTGACGGATGACTGCAATCGGGACAGAAACCTGGAGGCAGCCAGACTCATCCTGCGTATGGAGGATGAGGAGATCAAAATCACTGTAAGGACATGGATGACTATTTTCCTTTTTGTTTTGCATTACTATTGTTTAATGGGTTCTTTCCTTCACTCTACAGGCCCCAAGTCTAGAGGCTCGAGAACTATGGAAAGGTTTCATCTACTCTGTAGTTGAGGTAAGTGAAATATGATACAGCTAATTCACTATCATACCACATATGGCTCAGTTGGCTAGTTTTCCTGGTAATATCTGGTCAGTAAACTGAGAATAATTTATTTTATCTCATGGTTCAAGCCCTGCTTATCTACAGTCTTGGCAGGGATTATAAGAACACTTATCAAGTCAGTAATTATGTTTTATGCCCCCTTTTCTCCCCAATTTTGTGATATCCAATCACGATCTTGTCTCATCGTTGCAACTCCCCTAACGTGCTCGGGAGAGGTGAAGGTCGAGTTATGCATCCTAAGCCACGCTTCTTAACACTCTCACTTAACCAGGAAGCCAGCTGCACCAATGTGTCGGATGAAACTGTGTTCAACTGACGCAAGTCAGCCTGCAGGAGCGTGATGAGCCAAGTAATGCCCCCCCAGCCAAACCCTCCCCTCAACCCGGACGACACTGGGCCAATTGTGCGCCGCCCTATGGGACTCCCAGTCACGGCCGGTTGCGACACAGCCTGGGATCGAACCCCAGGCTGTAGTGATGCTCCAACACTGCGATACAGTGCCTTAAAGCGCTGCGTCACTCGGGAGGCCCCAAATCACACTTTTATGATTGCACATTTTTAATTAAGCCTGATCCTTTTCTTTCCTACCCTATTTTTTTAACTTTCGTCTTGGCTCGCTTCCCATCTCTCAAGCTGTCTGTCTCACTGGCATGCACAGACAGTATAATATCATGCCATATATTTATTGGTGTTATATAATTATCTGTCTGTGGGGAATTTGATGAAACTGCATTGGTAACAATGGCATAATGGCACACAGCTTAGTCAATATTGCCTCAAACATTTCCAGTGTTTCATGGCCTTTGGTCTAAATGATGGTAAATACTCCTTGTGTCTCTCCCTCCAGCTGTCAGTGCCAAGCTCACTCAACCTGCTGCCAGGCCAGATCCACATGATGAGAGAGACGGTAGAGACCGAGAGAGAGAGACTGAAGACCCTGTCCCCTACCCCTGCTGCAGCATCCAGCTCCAACCTTTACCTCAGCCTCGTAGGGGATATGCCTGCGTGAGTGCCCTATATATACATTAGAAATCTAGGGGACAAAGGTGCTGGTAGCCGGAGGTTTACACTGGGCTGTTTACTGCTTGTCTGGCTAGCTCTGTTTGCCCAATTTTCTTCTACTGTTCAGATGTGTTCTATGTGGATGTTCTATGTGCAGGTGTTTTCAGCCCGTGTCTCGTACTGAGGCAGAGATGACTTTGGAGAGACACTCTGACTGTGGGAACCTGCTGATTCGGCCTAGCAGGGATGGCGCCTCATTGGCTGTCACCACTCGACAGGACCTCAATGGGTACACTCCCCCATTCCCCTCAATTCCTGACAGTGTTGTCTCCAGTTCAATCAAAGAAAATACACGTCACATGATAGTTTGATTAATAGTCCATGAAAGCAACACATGCTGAATCAAGTGAAGGAAAGCCCGTACTTATTTGTTCATGTGACAGATTTCTTCTAATTAATTAATGTGCCACTCATTGATACTCTCTCTTCTGGCAGGTCTGTGTTCAGACACTATCGAGTGACCAGGAAACATGACGGAGGATACGCAATCGATGTAGATACTCCAGTGAGTGTTTCAAACGGATTCCTGAATCATTATTCCTGCTTCCTCGTTGCTGTGTACACCTGCTTGTCCACTGCCACACACAACACTTTAAACACAATACTTTAAAGTTTTTATTTGTATAATCGAACATAGATTATTTTAATTTTAAAGTTATTTTCTTTATGGCAGTTAACTATTTCACTTTTCCCCATTCTAAACTTATGAATGGGAATTCTCATTATGACCCGAGAGGTATTGAGCCTCAGGTTAACCCAATGTGAAGGAGTGATAAGGAAGACATTGATGAAATATTCTGCAGGTAGTCACAGGACAACAAACCATAAGATTGTCTTTGCCTGCCCCTGTTTTCTCCTGGAAAAACGGACAAATTGATCACTGTGATAATACATCTTACCTTTATTGGTGCTTTTTGATGTTATGACCTGCGTTAATGCCTTAGTTCTGCTTTAGCCAATCTCTGAGCACCTTTCTCTGATTTCTGGCACAGAGTGAGTGGTAAATGTTTCATATTGACAGTCTGGGCCATATTGACAGTCTTTTCAGCTGTTTCACTGTATTTCCAGTATGAGGTGGTGTGTGCAGAATGTTAATGATGGTTCTGCCTGTAGATCTTCTGTGCCACCCTGCATGATGTCATAAACTGTCTGGTGGACAAGACTAATGGAACTCTGACACCCTTCATTATGGAAGGACCGTACGAAGAGAGCATCAGTAAGATGGAGCACATAGCACTTACTACTGCTCTCTTTCATTCGCTTTTACATTCTTCCTCATTCTCCCTGTTTTCCCCTCTGTGTTTCTGTTCATTGTCCATCATGAGTTAAGTATAGCTCTGGCTTATCGGTCATGGTCATAACATTCATGCCCTCTGTCTCCCTAGCGTTTGTTCAGGCAAATGAGGAGAATGGAGAGAGTCTGCAGTGTGCCCCCAGTACTCCCATGCCCCCTGTGCCAATCCCTGCTCTACCTCCCAAACCAGGTATACATACCTACCTTACTGGGACCTCCTTGACCCTGTTAACAAACACACCCACACATTTACAATGTCGCCCAATGCACTTGACCACTTATAGCTCTCATTCATATTAGGAATTAGAGGTAGTTCCCACTAACAAACATTTTTTTACAAGTAGACAAGACACAGAGTCCATTTGCGTCATGTAGACACTATCTGACGTAAGACCATGGGAAAGGATCTGATCTCAGATCTACTTGTCAACTTCTATCTCAAGCTTCAAATGATCCATGTTTTGCCTTAGTAATGAACAGATTCAATGAATTATGCTAAAGAGGTAAAGGGAATATTGTTTTTTTAATCCCAGGTCCAAGAGGGCGTGTACCAACTCCAGAGCCTGAGTCCGATACAAGAGTGTGCCTTGACCTCAATGATACCCGTGAGTACTATCCTTTGTCCTGTTCCCCTCTGTCTTCAAACGCACTTCAAGTATTATTTAATTTCCAAGTATGATTTAATTTCTCACCCTCTGTTGCTATTCTTGTCTGTGTGCTTTTCCAGAGAAAGAAAAGAAAGACACTAATTTGCAGCCTGCTCACCTCTCTCAGACTCCTCCCACACGCTTTCGTCTGCCAAGTGAGTCCAACTCTCTTAAAACTACTGGTACCGTACTAATCTAACAACTTCAGACCAAGGTTATTGTAGTAAACAAAAAATGAAATTGGAAAAAATACTTTTTTGTAAACTGCAGTGGTGGAAATAGTACCCAATTGTCATACTTGAGTAAAAGTAAAGATGCGTTAATAGAAAAAGTGAAAGTCACCCAGCAAAATCCTACTTGAGTAAAAGTACATTTAAAAAAGGGCTTTAAATATACTTAAGTATTAAAGTAAATTCTAAGATATACTTAAGTATCAAAAGTATAAATAATTTCAAATTCCTTCAATTAAAGACTGCACCATTTTTCTTTTTTATATACGGATAGCCAGAGGTACTTTACAAACAAAGCATGTGTTCAGCGAGTCTGCCAGATCAGAGGCAGTAGGGATGACCGGGGGATGTTCTCTTGATAAGTGTGTGAATTAGACCATTTTCCTGTCTTGCTAAGCGTTCAAAATGTAATGTGTACTTTTGGGTGTCCGTATAAATGTATGGACTGAAAAGTACATCTTCTTTTGGAATAAAATAAAAAATAGTAAAAAAGTGCAGAACCAAAGTAACTACTGAAGTACTTTACACCACTGGTAAACTGAAATCAAATTAAAACATTTTGTAAAACTATACTGAAACTTATCTTTGACTATAAAATAAAAACCATCAGAAATTGCTGTTATTTTTATTTTTTTATATATACACTGCTCCAAAAAATAAAGGGAACACTTAAACAACACAATGTAACTCCCAAGTCAATCACACTTCTGTAAAATCAAACTGTCCACTTAGGAAGCAACATTGATTGACAATAAATTTCACATGCTGTTGTGCAAATGGAATAGACAACAGGTGGAAATTATAGACAATTAGCAAGACACCCCCAATAAAGGAGTGGTGCTGCAGGTGGTGACCACAGACCACTTCTCAGTTCCTATGCTTCCTGGCTGATGTTTGGTCACTTTTGAATGCTGGCGGTGCTTTCACTCTATTGGTAGCATGAGACGGAGTCTACAACTCACACAAGTGGCTCAGGTAGTGCAGCTCATCCAGGATGGCTGTGGCAAGAAGGTTTGCTGTGTCTGCCAGCGTAGTGTACAGAGCATGGAGGCGCTACCAGGAGACAGGCCAGTACATCAGGAGACTTGGAGGAGGCCGTAGGAGGGCAACAACCCAGCAGCAGGACCGCTACCTCCGCCCTTGTGCAAGGAGGAGCAGGAGGAGCACTGCCAGAGCCCTGCAAAATGACCTCCAGCAGGCCACAAATGTGCATGTGTCTGCTCAAACGTTCAGAAACAGACTCCATGAGGGTGGTATGAGGGCCCGACGTCCACAGGTGGGGGTTATGGTTACCGCCCAACACCGTGCAGGACGTTTGGCATTTGCCAGAGAACACCAAGATTGGCAAATTAGCCACTGGCGCCCTGTGCTCTTCACAGATGAAAGCAGGTTCACACTGAGCACGTGACAGAGTCTGGAGACGCCGTGGAGAACGTTCTGCTGCCTGCAACATCCTCCAGCATGACCGGTTTGGCGATGGGTAAGTCATGGGGTGGCATTTCTTTGGGGGGCTGCACAGCCCTCCATGTGCTCGCCAGAGGTAGCCTGACTGCCATTAGGTACCGAGTTGAGATCCTCAGACCCCTTGTGTGACCATATGCTGGTGCGGTTGGCCCTCGGTTCCTCCTAATGCAAGACAATGCTAGACCTCATGTGGCTGGAGTGTGTCAGCAGTTCCTGCAAGAGGAAGGCATTGATGCTACGGACTGGCCCGCCCGTTCCCCAGACCTGAATCCAATTGAGCACATCTGGGACATCGTGTCTCGCTCCATCCACCAACTGCACCACAGACTGTCCAGGAGTTGGCGGATGCTTTAGTCCAAGTCTGGGAGGAGATCCCTCAGGAGACCATCCGCCACCTCATCAGGAGCATGCCCAGGCGCTGTAGGGTGGTCATACAGGCACGTGGAGGCCACACACACTACTGAGCCTCATTTTGACTTGTTTTAAGGACATTACATCAAAGTTGGATCAGCCTGTAGTGTGGTTTTCCACTTTAATTTTGAGTGTGACTCCAAATCCAGACCTCCATGGGTTGATAAATTTGATTTCCATTGATAATTTTTGTGATTTTTGTTGTCAGCACATTCAACTATGTAAAGAAAAAAGTATTTATTCAGAATATTTCATTCAGATCTAGGATGTGTTATTTTAGTGTTCCCTTTATTTTTTGAGTAGTGTATATTTTCAAGCTTTTTTGTCATTTGGTTTTTGAGCTTCTGAATCTGGCAGGTAAATGCTGCCAGTAGATGGCAATGTTTCAAATAAGCCTAGCTTGTGTATCACTCACTAGCTATCACCAGAGAGGATGAGGCGAAGCGAGAGGATTACGTCTGCCCAAAATCTTTCCCTGCAAGATAAGCAGACGTGTTTGCATGGAGGTGTATGAGTGTCAAATGACTTGAGGCTTATTTAAATAGAGTAATGTTTAGGTTGTTATGTCTTTTGAGGAAAAAATACGCATGTGAACAGTTACAAATAAGTATCTGCCCCCTCATTGGCTAGAATGATCCCACCTGATCTCGTCTCCATCTTTTGAGGACATGCATTTTCATTGTTAGAGCGGTTACTTGAGCTATTATATTGACCAGATGTTAATCTTTGCTATCACTATCGAACAACAGGAAAGAAATGTGAAGCAGTCTGTAAAGAAAGCAATACACCGCCCCAACCAGAAAAAAATGGCTAGCGAGATGTTTCCTAATTCCTTTCTTTTTTCTGGTTGGGGCGGGGGCAGTGAGCAGACTGGAGTGGCCATGCCCCAACCAGAAATTTTTTACCAGTGAGATGTTTCGCAATAACCAGAGAATGGTTGCATCCCCCTGCTCAGATGGTGCATGCATCGACAAACTATAGGCCAAGGCTCTCCATCCTTGTTCCTGGAGAGCTCCCTTGCTGTAGGTTTTCACTTCAACCCCAGTTGTAACTAACCCGATTTGTCTTATCAACCAGCTAATTATTAGATTCAGCTGAGATTGGGGCAGAAATTTATAGGACAGAAGCTCTCCAAGAACAAGGTTGGAGAGCCCTGCTATAGGCCTACAACAGAGTTCATGGGTTCTAGCCTCCCATGCATAGGCTACTTTTTGTCTCTAACACTGAAACTAAATATAGAAATGTTTTTATCAAACTGAAACTAAATAAAAACTAAATCTGAAAACTAACTGAATATACTGGACTTGCTAAATGTACAGTAGCCCTTATCTAGCTAAACACTCATTCAAATAACTCTGAAAAGCAGGGTGCCTTTTTGGAAGTTTACTTGAATCAGTGTGAAACTGCAATAAACACAAAAGTACATGTTTTCAGTAGTATAGTAGTATAGAGCAAAGAATGTCTCCCACAATAACTACGAAATAAGGAATAAAAGTACTCAATCTAAAGCCGAATATAAAATATAATGGCTAGAATGCAACTCTATGCTTGATATTGCTCAGCTAGGTGTCCCTCAGGAGAAATAGTGTTGAAGCTAATGCAAAGTAGCTAACAGCGAACTCCATTTTCATGTTTCGGTAAAATAGTAATTATGTGTAACATTTGTCATGTGTTAATAAACAAATGTACTTACAGACATTGTCATACAATCCTTAAACATCCTTTATAAGCTTTGTAACTCACATTTTACACATTGCTTCACTTCTGAAACTGCTTTCTGTCACATGACACAAACAGGTTAATTCTACACTGCTGCATTTGAACTGCCTCTAGGGGGCGCTAAACAAACATGTCCAGAACACTGAATTTTGAAATAAACTAATAGAAATGAAGACAAATATATAAAATCACAACTATAATAACCTTGCCTCAGCCATTAACTGAAAGCTATGTATAATGAACTATGTACTTGAAACATGTAGAGGAGCAAGGTTTTGAAACATTGTGTTTTATGTTTTAGTGATGCCCCGTCAGACACCCCCATTTGCCCCATCAAACATCTCTGCCAAGTGAAGTGCTGCTCAGCTCTGGCGAGCAGCCTATTTTCTTGCCTTCTGCAGTCTTGCAAATATTTTTTTAAGCATTTAAAGCATTCACGGTCTTAGTAGATACAGTGGATTTGGAAAGTATTCAGACCCCTTGACCTCTTCCACATTTTGTTACGTTAATTAAAGACTTATTCTAAAATGGTTTAAATATTTTTCTCCCCTCATAAATCTACACACAATACCCCATAATACCAAAGTGAAAAGTTTTTATTAAATGTTTGCAAATGTATTGAAAATGAAAAACAGATCTTATTTACAGAAGTTTCAGACCCTTTGCTATGAAACTTGAAATTGAGTTCCGGTGCATCCTGTTTCTATTGATCATCCTTGATGTTTTTACAACTTGATTGGAGTCCACCTGTGGTCAGGTCAATTGATTAGACATGATTTGGAAAGGCACACACCGGTCTATATAAGGTCCCATAGTTGACCATGCATGTCAGAGCAATAATCAAGCCATGAGGTCGAATAAATTGTCTGTAGAGCTCCAAGACAGGATTGTGTCGAGGCACAGATCTGGGAAAGGGTACCAAAACATTTCTGCAGCATTGAAGGTCCCCAAGAAGAAGTTTGGAACCACCAAGACCCTTCCTCGAGCTGGCCACCCAGCCAAACTGAGCAATTGGGGGAGAAGGGCCTTGGTCAGGGAAGTGAACAAGAACCCTGTGGTCACTCTGACAGAGTTCCTCTGTGGAGAGGGGAGAACCTTCCAGAAGGACAACAATCTCTGTAGCACTCCAGCAATCAGGCCTCTATGGTAGTGGCCAGACAGAAGCCCTCCTCAATAATTAGGCACATAACCGCCGGCTTGGAGTTTGCCATAAGGCACCAATAGACACTCAGACCATGAGAAACAAGATTCTCTGGCCTGATTAAACCAAGATTCAACTATTTGGCCTGAATGCCAAGCGTCACGTCTGGCACCATCCCTATGGTGGAGAGTGGTTGCAGCATCCTGCTGTGGAGATGTTTTTCAGCTGCAGGGACTGGGAGACTAGTCAGGATCAAGGGAAAGATGAATGGCGCAAAGTACAGAGACCCTTGATGAAAATCTGCTCAGGACCTCAGACTGGGGCCAAGGTTTACCTTCCAACAGGACAATGACCCTAAGCACACAGCCAAGACAACGCAGGAGTGGTTTCGGGACATGTCCTTGAGTGTCCCAGCCAGAGCTCGGACTTGAAACCAATCGAACACCTCTAGAGAGACCTGAAAGATAGCTGTACAGCGACGCTCCCCATCCAACCTGACAGAGCTTGAGAGGATCTGCAGAGTAGAAATGGGAGAAACTCCCCAAATACAGGTGTGCCAAGATTGTAGCATCATACCCAAGAAGACTCGAGGCTGTAATCGCTGCCAAAGGTACTTCAACAAAGTACTGAGTGAAGGGTCTGAATACTTATGTAAATGTTACCTATTTTTGTATACATTTGCAAAAATATCAACCCGTTTTTGCTTTGTCATTATGGGGTATTGTGTGTAGATTGATAAAGGGCAAAACTATTTAAGCAATTTTAGAGTAAGGCTGTAATGTAACAAAATGTGGAAAAAGTCCAGGGGTCTAAATACTTTCCGAATGCACTGTATCTCATTTTATAAGGCAGTCAACATGCATTTTTTTTTTATACCTATCATGGCACCTTGTGGTGTTTGTCTTGTGTGTTTATTTTTTAGGCGCTCCACTGAATCTTCCCTTTGGGAATCAGTCAATGAAATAGTTTTCCCTTGTGTTGTAGGACCTGAGAGGAAGGCCCTGATGCCACCACTGGTGCCTTCTGTTCGTACACCTCGTACCTCCCACTCGACCTCCACAGATACCCCTGACATCACTGTGATTTCTGTCCCACCACATGCTGTGGCTCAGAGTAGGTTAACTATTTTGATTCTATTTCCTTTTTTACTATCTTGTCATTTAGAAGAGTTCCATCTGTCTTGAATATGATTTAGAGAGGTAATCGCTCAGGGAACTTGTTGCGTATCTATTGTTGAAATGTAGATAAAACCAAAACCATTCCAAAGTTAAATGCTTGTTTCTTGACTCTCTTGTTCCTTTCAGCCATTTCTGAGGAGCTCAAGTTGAAGTTGGAGAAGAGGCGGGCGCAATAACAGCAACCTCTCCTGACAGCTTAGTCAACCAGCAAGTGGAAAAGCCTGCTACAACAATGGCTTCACAACAAAATGGGGACACTCAACATGTCACTTTCTTTGGTAGACAGAAACATGGACCGTGTTTCCCTCTGTCAGACTCAGCCTCTGGGTTACTCTGGCCGCCTCCTCCCCTGGGCCGGGTCCCTGGGTCTCTCCCTGTTCCTTCTCAGCTGGGCTGTGTATGCTCAGACTCTTAAGATGAATGCCTTATCGATTGCTCCTTCCTGTATCGCTTCATCCAAACCAGACACTAGCAAATTTAACTGTAAATCGGCATTTAATTGTCACATTCGCACCACTGTTGTTTTGTATATTTGCACATTTATTGAAGTCGAACTAGCTTTAAAAATATATATATATATATATATATATATATATATATATAATCCAATAGACCTACAGTATCAATTCTAAACCTGTCAGTGTTTTTGTTTCTTTGTCGTTTTGACATGCTAAGGTATTCTATATTTATATTGATATCGCTATACATTTGTCTCAATTCTACAACAGACTTTTGTGAAAGGCAATGTAGCCAATGTTGTCTCCTGAATGAAATAAAAGGAATCACTGGTATTGTATCCCGTGTCTATTCTTGTGAGAACAGAGTTGATCTGATATCTTTGAAAATGTAGTAGTCTTGAATCTTGAAATTTACTTCTGGTCCTCAATGTACCAACTGAGAGAAACACAGGGCTGTCTTACTGCTTTATTAACTGTATGTGACAAACATACATACTGTAGTGTAAAAATGAAAGGAACATATTTACATTGTCAATTGTTTTAACCCGTGAAGTAAAACATATTCTCCAGTGGAAGCTTTAAAGCATTGCAGGTTATATTCATATGATGCATACCATCAACATGACGACAACGTAGACTGTATTTAAAATAATAGCACCCCGGCACTGAGTTGAGACATCAAGTGACATGAATAAGGACTGGTGTTAACATCGGTAAACACTTGCAGCAACAACATCTCGGAATGTCTCTCTTCCAGGTAGTCCTTACCCAGCTCATGAAATGGTTTCTCTCCTCACTTCAGGTGGTGATTAAACGGTGACAAGTCAGGGCGACACGTTACAATACAATATTCAGACCCTCCGACCCCATACCAACCCTTCCCCAAGATCCAATCAGCAGTTCTGTATTTCCATCTGTGTCTCCACTGGTCGACACAGCTGCTGGTGATGTAGAATTCAATACATTCTTAAGTAGCAATAAACTTGTGACTATAAGCAGGTTGTTTCGCTACAAAGTTATTTGGGTTATACAGGTAAATGAGGTGCATCTGTACTGAGAAGCAGCTAGCAAAATAAGAGGCAGAGGATTCCAAACATTCAGTATGTATTAATGACTAATGTACTACAACCACGTTATATGGACTGTTTTTAGCTGCATTGGGGTCGGTCTGTTGCATTTAAATATTAACATATATTGTGCCTAGCTCCTAATATATTGGTAACTGGGTTATCTTCATTTGGCCTTTGTTGAATTAGGGATATGAATGAAATTACTATATGATACACTGAGGGCACCTGTCTGGAAGGCACAGGGAGTGTAGTGGTCTGATTGGGATCAGGCAGGTGTGGTGTGTATTGGGGGGGGGGGCAGCGGTTTGAGCTCCGACCACCACACAGCCTGAATGGGGTTAAGTTCTGCTGCAGCAGTTGGTTCTGGCTGGGTCTAGGTGAGGCTGGTGTTGGAGCTGCTGGTACCACTGTTCTTCCTCTGGCTGCTCTGCACCACACTGGGTACCTGTAGACCCGTCTGCACTGAGAAACAACCATTCCACACCTGTAGGGAGAGATAGAGCACATGCTTAACTCACAGGCAGGATTTATCTAAGATAACGGTAGTGGTTTCATAACTTTTTTGCTCTGTGAGCCACCCAAAAATCTAAGTTCCTCACCGAGAAGGCTGGTATGACAGGCTGTGTGAACTTGGTTCTAAAAGTGTGCATCAGTGTCTTGGTTCTGGCATTGTAGAAAGACAGTGCACCTGGATGGAGAGAAAGGTAATGTTACGAATGTCCCAGTACTCTGAGGCAGCTTGCAATTTGATACAGCCGCATAGCTAAGGAACACAGTGGAAGGGGGGATACCTAGTCAGTTGTACAACTGAATGCATTCAACTGAAGTGTGTCTTCCAAACTAGATGCAGACACCACCAGTGTTCATTTGATTACATTACCCAACCCATTCCTGGTCCAATCCTTAATTCAGACCAATTTAATGAAGTAGAGATAACGTGCTGTATGTCAGTCTGAGTTAAGTGGTGCTAACTGGATGGTGGAAACTGCTACAATGGGAACAGGAGATCCATCTCACCCTCCTCGTAGTTGCAGTAGACCCCTATGCGGTCCGGGATGGGACAGTCCAGGGTGCGGGCCTTGTTGTTGTGCTTGGCTGTGAGGCTCTGCTGCAGCCAGTTGTTCAGGTGGATGCACCATGATGCATTGCTCTTCCCCAGCTGGTCAAAGCGGCCCAGGTTCCGCAGGGCCAAGCCCACAGCGAACGCCTTGCTCTCCTTATCGAACCGCACCTCCCAGTACTGCTGGCCTGCGTCAATAAAAGTGTCTCCCAGTACAGTGTAGGATTCAGCCGTGAATCGGTCTCTGCCGACCCGAGCAGATGGCACTCTCTTAGGTGAATTCATGGCTGTCCTAGGAGAGGAGGCCACAAAAGTTGAACACCGACTTTCATTCTATTCACTGTTAAGTGTGCACAAAGGATTTGGCAGAAAGTGTTTCTGACCTGGCTGGGGAGTGCATTGGAGATTGGTTGGTTCTGTTCTTGTCCTTGCGGATGTCCTGGACAACCTTCCCCCCGCAGCTGTCCCACTCCACACTGAGGTCCTCCACCTTCAGGTTCTGATGAGCCGAGCCTGCATCCAGCTTGAACAGGAAAGCTGCAAGGAGAGGTGCACAGGGTTTTCTGACTCATTCTTATCTTGACATCATTAGGACATTAAGGACATTCAGCGTCCCTGTGGAACACTATGTCCAGTTCAGTTCACTCACCATGTGTCTCCAGTGTTACAAGCTCAGAGAACTCTCCTGCCACAGCCTTGTTACACGCCTTCACACGGAACGTCATGTAGTGTGTGTCGAAGCGAAGCCCTGAAAATACATAATAATAACAATGATAATGAATATGATGGTTACTTGATAATTACAGTTGGCAAATTAGAGTCACCGTATTATTCCTAGACATGCCTTTCATACTGCCCTCTTACTACGGTGAGCTCCAAAAGTATTGGGACAGTGACACATTAGTTATTTTTTCTGGCTCTGTACTCCAGCACGTTGGATTTGGAATGATACAATGACTATGGGGTTCAATTGCAAACTGCCAGCTTTAATTTGAGGGTATTCTCATCCATATCGAGTTAACTGTTTTGAAATTACAGAACTTTTTGTACATATTCCGTCCATTTTAGGGGACCAAAGGTTTTGGGACGAATACACTTAAATAATGTATTGTATCAATTTTATTGTAAATATGAATAGTGTTTCTAAACACTTCTTTATTAATATGGATGCTACCATGATTAAGGATAGTCCTGAATGAAATTGTGAATAATGATGAGTGACAAAGTTACAGACACACAAATATCATACCCCCAAGACATGCTAACTTGATCACCCCCCCCCCCAAGAAAGAAATGCTAACCTGTTATTATAATGGTGAGAAGTTAGCATGTCTTGGGGGTATGATATTTGTGTGTTTGTGTTTGTCACTCATCATTTTTCACAATTAATTTGGGACTGTCCACAATCATGGTATCCTCCACATTAATGTAGGTAGAAGTGTTTAGAAATGCCTCCCGAGTGGCAAAGTGGTCTAAGGCAGTGCTAGCTGTACCACTAGAGATTATGGGTTCGAGTCCAGGCCCTGTCGCAGCCGGCCGCGACCGGGAGACCCATGGGGGCGGCGACAATCGGCCCAGCTTCGTCCGGGTTATGGGAGGGTTCGACAGGGACAAGCGGCTCCTGTGGCGGGCTGGGTGCAGTACACACTGACACGGTTGCCAGGTGCACAGTGTTTCCTCTGACACATTGGTGTGGCTGGCTTCCGCATTGTGACAAGAAGCAGTTGGGTTTTGTTTCGGAGGACACACGGCTCTCGACAGCTCTCGAACTTCGCCTCTCCCGAGTCCATACGGGAGTTGCAGAGATGAGACAAGACTGTGACTACCAATTGGATACCACGAAATTGGGAAAAAAAGCGGTAAAAAAAATAAAAAGAAGTGTTTAGAAACATATATTATATTTACAATAAAAGTGACTCCAAAATAACACATTATTTACCATTAATTTCTATTCTGCACAAAATAATCTACAAATGCATTCAACAAGTTTGTAGAATCACAATCATGATGTAATAATCATTGCGGGCTAGGAATATGGGACCAAATACTGAACTTTTGACTACTTTAATACACATAAATGAATTTGTCCCAATGCTTTTGGTCCCCTAAAATGGGAGGAATATGTACAAAAAGTGCTTTAATTTCTAAACAGTTCACCCGATATGGATGAAAATACCCTCAAATTAAAGCTGACAGTCTGCAGTTTAACCTCATAGCAATCAAATCTGAAGTGCTGGAGTACAGAGCCAAAACAAAAACAGAATTGTCACTGTCCCAATACTTTCGGAGCTCACTGTAGTTTAATGTCCACAACCTGGCTCAACCCTAACCCTAGCTTTATGTTCACACCCTGGCTCAAACCTAATCCTAAACATAATCCTATTTCTAACGTTAATCCTAGTTTCATGTCCACATTCCAGTTCAACCCTAACCCTAGCCATAACTGAAAAACAGCTTCTATCTCAAGGGCATCAGACTGTTAAACAGCCACCACTAACATTGAGTGGCTGCTGCCAACACACTGACACTGACTCAACTCCAGACACTTTAATAATGGGAATTGATGGGAAATTATGTAAATATATCACTAGCCACTTTAAACAATGCTACCTTATATAATGTTACTTACCCTACATTATTCATCTCATATGCATACGTATATACTGTACTCTATATCATCGACTGCATCCTTATGTAATACATGTATCACTAGCCACTTTAACTATGCCACTTTGTTTACATACTCATCCCATATGTATATACTGTACTCGATACCATCTACTGTATCTTGCCTATGCTGCTCTGTACCATCACTCATTCATATATCCTTATGTACATATTCTTTATCCCCTTACACTGTGTATAAGACAGTAGTTTAGGAATTGTTAGTTAGATTACTTGTTGGTTATTACTGCATTGTCGGAACTAGAAGCACAAGCATTTCGCTACACTCGCATTAACATCTGCTAACCATGTGTATGTGACAAATAAAATTTGATTTGATTTGATTTGAACTCTAACCCTTAGTTCTCTTCTCGAGTCAACTCTTACCTGTAAGGGTGTACTCGGTCTCGCAGATGCCCTCCACTACCATCCATGGGTAGTCCTCTCGGGCGCGGGGCGGCCCCTCATGGTTGGTGCGGCGGTGTTCCAGGTCATAGTGGTCTATCTTGCTGTCGGGCTCAGGCATAGCCCACTGTACCGTCACCGTGTTGTCACACACCTGGCACTCTGACACCAGAATCTCTGGGGTCGCAGGCACTGGGGAAGAGAGAGATTAGGCTTATTGTCCTACTCATTAGTGACTACCAGCCACAAGCGAAAGACAAAATAATTGTACACATACAAGGCAGCAGTATTGTATTTCAAAAATCCCAATTCATATTAACTATAAAGTTCAGTTCTTAAAGAAAACCAATAGACATTACAGTTTACAGACTGACCTGGGAGGAACTTGATGGCCTGCAGCATCTCCCTCTCTTGGGTGAAGTCCACCATCATGTGACTCATGCTGTCAGTGGCTTTGGCTTTCAGCGACAAACGGAAGGCTGGGGCCATTGTCACACTGCTCTCCCACAAACAAAAACACAGAGAATGAGACATGCCTCATTATTCAACTCACTGAAGGACTGAGGGGACACATTAGTTAGTGAGTGTTATACTGTAGTACTACTATAACTAATCACTACACAGAGCTAAAATACTCTTCAACTGTACCACACAAAAACATGAATGAATCATGAACTGACATACACGAAACATACAAGCTAAACTGACACTGCCAGAGAGGGGATAGACTGGCGCATGTGCCATGAGGGACTGACACATGTTTGAGACAGAGAGGACAGGTGAGGTGAGGGAGAAAAGGCTGAGATGAAATGCCAGAGTGGTGATGAAAGAGCGTGCTACAGAGTGATTGTATCAAATCTATGTTTTGTTGGAAAGCATGTGGGTGAGCAGATGGTTAGACAAGTTAAGAAGATACTCTGAGAAATGGGCAGCAATGTACTATACCTATCCTTAATGTCTTTGGCCGCCTGGAGAGAAGCAGAGAGGGAAAGGAAAAGGAAATGAAGGAGATACGGACAAACAGAGAACTGAGTTGCAGCCACATCCTTACAATAAAAACAACACATCTGTGTTAATAAGTTGACACACATCACAACGAACCACATCAGATCAACATACTGTACTGCTTTACAATAACTGTAAATAAAGATAAGAAACAGGTAGTAACTGTGTTCAAACAACAGTCATGCCACTAAAACCATTATGGATATCCTCACGCTAAATACCAATGCCATAGTGGCATCATTGCATAAAATATGTAAATGAAAGTTAGGTTGTAGAAGTTTTGCCAACCGTTACCTGAGTGAAGTCGTCTGCTTCCGAGGAGCAGAGAGTCTGATTGGCTACCTCCAATAGCTCCTCGGAGCTCTCCAGGGCTTTGGAGCATGCACTCAGCTGACTCTGAGAGAGAGAGCATGATATATTTAATCACAGTCCAGACACTGTTTCCTTTCAATATAATGAATGTCTTATATGCTGTACTGTTTCTTTCCATCAGAGGAAAAGTTCATAAGAAAAGTTATTTGGGTTGAATAGCTTTGAATCACTTTCTTTTTTAATTAACCTACTGGAAACTGTACAATATATCCGTTTGGCTACCCACTCACATAATCAAGCACAGAAGGATGCAGTGTAGTGATGTCTTTTCAAAGCTACCCCTGCCATGGCTTTGTCTGACTGACTGACAGTCAGGGGCTAAGAGATAAAGCAGGATTATACAGACACCATAATCCTCTAGGAATAATAACGTTGCGAACCCCAACACACACAGCCTTTCATGGCAACATTTCTTTCATAGCAACTCTGAATCGGTCTGCACAAAAAGTTCACCCAAATTGTGAGCCTGAGAATGAGTCACGCTACATTGATCATAAGCTGATCTTATGATCGGATAGCCTGGAGAAGTCATCAAAATATTGTTCCAATGTTGAATGTTGATGTTCAAGATGTTGATCTTGAAATCTCAAGAAAATGCAAAGCAAAATCCTGTAAAACCCTTATCCAGTAAAAGCCCAATAAAGCTGAACTGACCTGTAGCTCATAGGTGCGGCTGGCCCTCTCCTGTTTGATCCTGGTGACCATGCTGTCCTTTATATCGTCCAGTACTGAGTGGAGGGAGCTGAACTCTGTCTCCAGGTCCTCCTGGACACGGCTGGAGTTAACCTGTAGGGGTCAATAGAGAGGGAATCAGTTCACTGATAGATACCATGTACATCCAGCCAGTCCGTCTGACTAGTATGCCACGCCATGCCAAATTCATAAAACCATGTGTCTATTGTGTTGTGCACATATCCTACTGTCAGGCTGTCATCTTATTGTTAGAACATCCAGACGCGTTGTACAATACCTCCAGGTTCTCCAGGCTCTGTTTCTGACAGCAGATGAAGTTTGTGATCTCCTCATTCTTCAGGGCCAGGGTGGTGGTGATCTTACGAAGCGATTCCTTAACAACATACAAAAGGTTATTAAGCCTAAGAATATATTAGAGAGAACATTATTACATTTTCACATTGGACCAAGTTCTCAATACGCAGAATATATTATTTCCTTGAGATGCCTTGCTTCAAGACAACACATATCAGTAGTGACCCCTAACAATACTAGCGTACATTTAAAGAAGTAAGGATTAATCATAAATGGTTAGTAGGCTACTCAGTCCCCCAAATCTCTTCCCGGTAATTTCCACTTCTGTGTAGATTGTGACAAGGGTGGCATCTTGCTACATAACCATAAGGATACGCATCCATCATTTAATAATGTGTCTCCTCTCCAGTGGTTAGGTTTAACCCATCATAATACACTCGGCACCATGGGCACCCTATCTCTGCAGCAGCCAAGCTAAACTCAATATGATACTGATTTAAGAAGATCCAGGCAAATTATGTTAAACATTTCCAAAGTCCAGTCCCACGCCTGTCAGGTTTATAGAATCATACACTCCCAACCCAAGAAGCATTTAATATGCTCTTTCCTGCGAGAGACTATGCGCCAGGCCCCAATAATAGGGATAATGGGACACACTCTACACTTGCAACCTCAGGCTCAGCAAATCGGTCAAAGCTAAAAACAGACCGCTGTTAATGTGCCTTGGACTGGTATGCATTTACAAGTTAAATCATTAAAGACTATTCTGAGACCTCGTTAGTCGCAGTTTTTCTCGCGCACGAATTGGAGTCTTCTTGGCGGAAAGTGATGCTCATATGCATCGAATGTTTGATGTACTGCAAATCTTTATGACGTCGCGCCTCCGCGAAATACGCATCATCTTTTAAATCAACTAAAATATGTAAACATACAAGGTTGTATTAAAAGGACAGAATACAATCAAATGATATATAACAGCAACAAAGTCCCGGTCCTTCGCGCTACTCCCCTTTCTTTGTACGCCCTGCGACCGCAGCAAACACAAAACACCTGTTCCGCCACTTCTATCCTACCTTCTGATCTCCCATCTTGCCAGACCAAGAAACCGGTACCGGTGTATCAGTAATTATAAAGGCTATTCGTCGCCGTCCCCTATTTTTGGTTTATTTGCAGCACACTCTACTGGGCTGGTACTGATGCTGCCGGAGTGCATTGCATCTTTCGTCCAACGCCTAGGGCCGTAGTGTGTATTGCGCAGACGCAGTAGAGTAGAACTCTGGGTATTGTCGTTTTTATGTCTGTATCTGGGGGTGAAGGCTATGCGTTTTCCTTGGTAAATGAAAAGCAGCTCTGGAGAAAATGCAAATGATGATTAATTTAAAAGGACTATTTCATATGCTAAATGGTATTCTTTCGTTTACCCTCAGGGTTTCCACCAAATAGATGACATAACACGTGAGGTTTTTCATGTTTTAGTAGGCTGCCTGTCCTGTGTTTGACCTCTTTCTTCTAACTACCATAATAAGTGACACATTTTAATGAAAAGGAAAAGACACAATGTGTCATCAATGTTGTTCACTAATTATCACATTATACACATTCTGTGTGGGTTCATCTTCTTACTTCATTGTTCATGACACTCCAAGCGGATAAACTATTTAAATCAGAAACTTTGCATGGCTATTTGATCTAAGTTTTGTTTTATGACCGAAAGTCACACGGATATTCTAGAATGATTGTAGTGGCGAAGTGAGTTTACACATTTGGACCACAACCCCAAAAATATCGGAAGCCCTTCCAGTTTCTCTGAGCCATACTTGCAATATGCCCTTAAATTCCACAGTGCACACCTACAGTACCAACGTTTGAGGACACATGTGACTCCAAGACAACTATGTGTGTAGAGTTTATTAACTCAGCAAATGTTGTTTTTAATGTAGTCGACAACTCTTTGTAGTTATATGTGCATCCCCCATCACCCCTCAATGTCTGGTTTCAGTATGTGGTAAATGTTGAGCACTTCCTTCCACCCACACATATAGAGTCCTTCCTCATCTCACTCAGGAAGGTACTGTAGATATGACATGTGGGGACACACTAAGAAGCCCACCATTAAGCCATAAAATGGCCATCTGGAGAAAAGTGACCCTCTTGCTGTTTCTTACAGGTAGGATTACTATTCCTTGCTCTTCAACTCATCAATACATCGTTTAAATTTGACTATATATTTATTTATTTAACCTTTATGGTCATACAAACATTTGCATTTGCTTTTTGCAATTATATTCATAGCTCATTGATTTTCGTTTGCTTTTTCCCTGATCTATACTCACACAATCTCTTGTTTGCGTCTAAATGATCAAACAACTAATCCCTCAATTGTGTGCATTCTCCTGCGACAGGAACGTTGGTGAAGCCTGGTCTGAGCAATGTGATCCTGAATCAGCCACCAAGGACAATGGAAGTTCCTCTTGGTTCCTCTCTTACCCTGAACTGCAGTTTTATGCCCCAAACTCGTGTCACGGTGAACTGGTATTTCAGCCCAACTGGCCACTCAAGCTGCAGCTCCAATATACTGCTGAACAGCAGTACCAATTCGGCTGACAAAACTGGGAAGCTGGATGCTGGGGGGCATGTATCTAAAGAATCTAGAGAGAGTTGGTCCAGATTAATTCTTAAAGATGTCACACACAATAACAGTGGATGGTACTTTTGCCATGTCTCAGTAGAGATTCCCGTCCTTCAACAAGCATGTAGCAATGGAACTCAAGTTAATATATGTAAGTAGAGAAGTAAATCGATTTTTATCTCATTCATCAGTCTCTGTGAAATGTTTAGAAATGTTATGATGATGAGTCTTACAACAGTATTGTCAGTGGCAGCACTACTGTTGTTACTGAATGATATACTGTAAATATTTTTTTTAAACAACTCATTATGGTCTTTCTATTGCAGCGGACAACCAGATGAAAAGTACCACTTATACTCCATTGATGACAGGTAAATCCTCCAAACCATAGGCGCTTTCACTGTGTGTGTGTGTGTGTGTGTGTGTGTGTGTGTGTGTGTGTGTGTGTGTGTGTGTGTGTGTGTGTGTGTGTGTGTGTGTGTGTGTGTGTGTGTGTGTGTGTGTGTGTGTGTGTGTGTGTGTGTGTGTGTGTGTGATGTGCGGGTTGACTCATAACATACAGTCATCGCGGGCGGATTTAGGGTCATAAAATATTGGGCGGGTTGAATAAAGAGAAAACAATAACTTAAAAATCCATAAATGTATAATTATGGTGCAATTTCATTGAGGCTTTTATTGAATTATTTTAGGTTATCTGGCATTAGTGCATAAGCCTAAGCTTTAGAAACTAACTGTATACGTGAAATAGCCTACATGCCAATCGCCAAAGCTTTTGGGAACAGGCAGAAAAAGTTCATTTCAATCCATCAAGGCTAAAAAAAAATGTAATTCAGTAAGAGATAAGCTGCGAAATGGAACATTTAAAATAAAGAGAAGGGAGGGCCAGAAAATAAATGTTTGGGAAAGATTTGGGGAAGTGGTAAAAGAGGATAATAGCATGTTATGTGATGATTGAGTGATGGTTGTGATGCGCTATACAAATTCGACAGTCAGAAGACTGTTTTTTTGTTATTTCTGTTATTGCATCTTCTTCCTGGACCCTAACCATCTTTGCTCCTTGAAAGAAGCAGAGATCACAGAGAACTTTGTTGATGTCAACTAGATCAGCCTGGACTCATGGACTTGACATAACATTGTAAACGTAAATCTGGGACACTCAAATTAGTATGATATGTTACATTTGGTATGGTTACATAAGAGGTGTGGTTACTTAGGGCAAAAACAAAAGTTGGCAGGGGAAGGGTTAGCTAAAAGGGTTAGGGTTAGCTAACATGCTAAGTAGTTGCAAAGTAGCAAAAAATGTGTAGGGAGTTGAAAAGTTGCTAATTAGCTGAATTTCTAAAGATGTCCGTGATGAGATTCAAACTCGGAACCTTTGAGTTGCTAGATGTTTGCATTATACAAAAGGTTGTGAGTTTGAATCTCATGACGGACAACTTTAGCATTTTAGTTCATTAGCAACTTTGCAACTATATACTACTTTTTTGCTACTTTGCAACTACTTAGCATGTTAGCTAACACTTCCCCTAACATTAACCCTTCCCCTAACCCTAACTTGAACCCTTTTAGCTAACCCTTCCCCTAACCATAAGCAATTAGCCTAACTCCTAGACTTAACCTTAACCCTAAGCCCTAACTCCTAGACTTGCTAATGTTAGCCACCTAGCCACATAGCTAGAGCCCATAACATATGTGTTTTGCAAGTCGTAACATATACTACATTTTGCAAATTCATAACATATTGTACGTTTTCAAATTCGTAACATATAATATGAATTATAATTCGTAACATATCATACGAAATGGGTGATGGACATCCACAAAATAACACATCCATTAGAAATGTAACATATCCTACTAAATGGACTGTCTCGGATTTATGTACAAAATAATATAAAAATGTTCTGAGACTAGACTGACTAGATAGAATGAATGCTTCAATCTATTTATGACATTATTCTGGTGAGCAAGGGTTTATTTAGTCTTCTAGGGCAGCATATAATGACAGAAGAGAAGTTGACTAACAAATAATCTACCAAAATATCAGAAAGAAAATGCTATCTTTGACAGCGCATTTTCTATATTAGCGGGTTAGGATCGTGTGTGGTCCTCAGATTTTCACAATACATATAGTTGGGTGATTGCGGTAGGGTTATTAGCTATTGCGAATAGGTAAGGCTGAACAAACAGCTGACTTGCACACCACTAATGTGTGTGTTTGTGGGTGAGAAGATGTCGAATGAAATAACTCTGTCTCGCCCTTCCAATCGGGTTCTGCTTTTAGACTGGAGGCTGTGGGTAGCAGTGGGAGCAGCGAGTGCCATACTTGTCACACTGCTAGTGGTCATCTGGATCTTAATACAACGAAGGGGATGCAAGAGCAGAGGTACAAGACCGTTTTTGTTCCACAATATATTTATCTAGTATACATATTTTGAACTTAATTTCAAACCAGATCTTGTGACCTTAAAGCAGAGAGGAGTAGTTTGTAGAGGGGGAGGATGATCAAACCTAAAGCAGAGAGGAGTAGTTTGTAGAGGGGGAGGATGATCAAACCTAAAGCAGAGAGGAGTAGTTTGTAGAGGGGGAGGATGATCAAACCTAAAGCAGAGAGGAGTAGTTTGTAGATGGGGAGGATGATCAAATCAAATCACATTTTATTGGTCACATACACATGTTTAGCAGATGTTATTGCAAGTGTAGCGAAATGCTTATGAAACAGATGAAAGAAAGCTCTGTAATACATATACAGTTGAAGTCGGAAGTTTACATACACCTTAGCTAAATACATTTAAACTCAGTTTTTCACAATTCCTGACATTTAATCCTAGTAAAAAATGTCCTGTTTTAGGTCAGTTTAGGATCACCACTTTCTTTTAATAATGTGAACATTCAGAATAATAGCAGAGAGAATGATTTATTTAAGCTTTTATTTCTTTCATCACATTCCCAGTGAGTCAGAAGTTTACATACACTCAATTAGTATTTGCTAGCATTGCCTTTACATTGTTTAACTTGGGTCAAACGTTTTGGGTAGCCTTCCACAAGCTTCCCACAATAAATTGGGTGAATATTGGCCCATTCCTCCTGACAGAGCTGGTGTAACTGAGTCAGGTTTGAAGGCCTCCTTGCTCGCACACACTTTTTCAGTTCTGCCCACAAATGTTATATGGGATTGAGGTCAGGGCTTTGTGATGTCCACTCCAATACTTTGATTTTGTTGTCCTTAAGCCATTTTGCCACCACTTCGGAAGTATGCTTGGAGTCATTGTCCATTTGGAAGACCCATTTGCAACCAAGCTTTAACTTCCTGATTGATGTCTTGAGATGTTGCTTCAACATATCCACATTATTTTTCTTCGTCATGATGCCATCTATTTTGTGAAGTGCACCAGTCCCTCCTGCAGCAAAGCACCCCCACAACATGATGCTGCCATCCCTTGCTTCACTGTTGGGATAATGTTCTTCGGCTTGCAAGCCTCCCCCTTTTAACTCCAAACATAACGATGGTCATTATGGCCAAACAATTCTATTTTTGTTTCATCAGACCAGAGGACATTTCTCCAAAAAGTACGATCTTTGTCCCCATGTGCAGTTGCACACCGTAGTCTGGCTTTTTTATGGTGGTTTTGGAGCAGTTGCTTCTTTCTTGCTGAGCGGCCTTTCAGGTTATGTCGATATAGGACTCGTTTGACTGTGGATATAGATACTTTTGTACCTGTTTCCTCCAGCATCTTCACAAGGTCCTTTGCTGTTGTTCTGGGATTGATTTGCACTTTTCACACCAAAGTACGTTAATCTCTAGGAGACAGAACACGTCTCCTTCCTGAGCGGTATGACAGCTGCGTGGTCCCATGGTGTTTATACTTGCATACTCTTGTTTGTACAGATGAACGTGGTACCTTCAGGCGTTTGGAAATTGCTCCCAAGGATGAATCAGACTTGTGGAGGTCTACACATTTTTTTCTGAGGTCTTGGCTGATTTCTTTTGATTTTCCCATGATGTCAATCAAAGAGGCACTACGTTTGAAAGTAGGGCTTGAAATGCATCCACAGGTACACCTCCAATTGACTCAAATGATGTCAATTAGCCTACCAGAAGCTTCTAAAGCCACAACATAATTTTTTGGAATTCTCCAAGCTGTTTAAAGGCACAGTCAACTTAGTGTATGTAAACTTCTGACCCACTGGAATTGTGATACAGTGAATTATAAGTGTGTTAATCTGTCTGTAAACAATTGTTGGAAGAAATACTTGTGTCATGCACCAAGCAGATGTCCTAACTGACTTGCCCAAGTTATAGTTTGTTGACAAGAAATTTGTGGAGTGGTTGAAAAACAAGTTTTAATGACTAAGTGTATGTAAACTTCCGACCTCAAATGTATCATAGCACTGAGAGAGAGAGAGAATAAGAGAGAGAGGGAGACATGAAAAAACAGCAAGCTTTGTGCACTTATTTACAGAGCAGCTAATATGCACAAAGTGAGGTCTGCCCTTAGAGTGTGTTTAATGAGAGTTCAGGTGGTATGTGGTTAGAAGCTCTGAGACAGAGCGGGGGAGGATAGGTGAACGTCACAGGTTCATTCTTTGCAGCTTCTCAGCTGTGTCTTGTCCTTTCTGCCCAGTCTACGACCTTCTTGACAGTGCATGCTGCTGAGCAAGGACAGTTAATCAGATGTGAATATTTGTTGGTGTGACAATGACTTTGGGGTATTTTTTTTCTTGTGTGTTTCCAGAAAATCCTATCTATTCGAATATGCCTCCACCAAGATCTGCAATAAAACATCCCTCTCCGCATCCAGGAATACAGATGGACAACCAGAAGTTTCCTTCTCCTTTAAAACACACCAGGACCCCAGCCACAGCCCATTACAACAAACATGTCAGGACCCCAACTCCAGCCAGGACCAATGACAGCAAATATAGCCTAAAATCCTAAGACTTTTCATGATTCCAATTAATCATATTTCCTCTACTGAAACTATGTCAGCAAGTAATTCGTTATCTTGTGTGTTGTGAGTGAAGTCTGACTTGGTCCTATCCTGTCCTATTACATGAGCTATCACTTTAGTGTGTTTTTTTTCAGGGATTGCTGTTGATTACTTCTCCAGCAATTGGCATGCCATGGTAGCCTACTAAATTCTGAGAAATTATTGTTGTGTAAATATTATTCTCAGGGTCATTTAATGTTGTCCAAGTTCTATAAAGCATAATCTAGCAATAAAGAAAATAAGTGCTATTTTCTGGAATTTACAGTATGTTTTTATCAGTAGCCTTTGTAAAAAAAGACTGGGCAACACACTGTGGGCTTGAAGGAAATATCTACATCTGTTAATAGTGCATTAATGAAATTCCATATTTCAGTATTTTCTTGCAATTGTAGTGTCAAAATTGTGAACAAATACTATATGACTGGCAATTGTGCTATACATGTATGCAAGGACAGAAACATACATCAAGTTCGTTTTAGACAAAGTCTTTAAAATGATAGCCTACTAGACAACCACTTCAAAGGTGTCATCCTAAAAACAGAGCCAATGTATCGGTCTAATGTATCAGTCAATCAACGTCCATCCTTCGAAAATAGAAAAACTTGGTCACGTGATACATTGCCCCATCTAAGTACTTGTGGTGCTTTCACGACAACTGGGAACTGTGGCCTTCAGGTCGGAAATATACAAATATGCCCGAGTTTCCGGCTTGGAATTCCGTGTTGGAAGATCATTATAAAAAGATTCTGCCCAGTCAGAGTTCGTTTTTTTCCTAGTTGTCGTGAATGCACTGTCGTAGGAAGTGG
Organism: Oncorhynchus masou masou; assembly: GCF_036934945.1. NCBI lineage: Eukaryota > Metazoa > Chordata > Actinopteri > Salmoniformes > Salmonidae > Oncorhynchus > Oncorhynchus masou. The sequence goes on along the minus strand of NC_088235.1, from coordinate 82,118,587 downwards.
AGATTTCCGAGTTCCCAGTTGTTTCGAATGTGGCATTGGTAGAGACGAATTTCAAGGGATTATCGAGCTAACGTGCACACTCGCCAGCAAACGTTACAAGTGGAGCCGAAAGATAATACCGATGTCCAATGGAAGATACTCTGGATCAATTTCTAATGGCGTAGACTGAGAATAAATATAACTGTTCCAGGTAAGTCATGTAGGCCTATTAGTATTTGAATTTTCGCGAGCAGCATTTGTTTGGTTGTTCTTCATGGGTGAGGTCAATTTGTAACAAGTGAAATTATTCTCAGCTAACTAGCCAGCAACCTTGGTAGCAGGTAAAGTGGTGTAACAAGATTATTATAAACGTCATACACTCCCTTTAGTGAACACCTTTGGCGAGTTTTAATGTGCAACGTTAGTGATTTTTCACCTGTCCTAATCAGTAATAATTCAAGAAGCGTCAATATTCGCCCGAATAAAGTAGTGTTATAGAACATCCTTTTAATTACTTACCTTTTCCCACCTGTCATTAATTTAATTTCTTTATCAGAATCAGAAATGTCATATTTTACGCCAAATTTATAACAAAGTCTAGGTGTGAGGTTGAATCAGCACAGTCAGGTCAGAAACATTGACCAGCTGTCCTAAATATAATTATGCAAATTGTCCTATTAATTATAAGAGAAGTGCTTTCAATCATGTATTATATGGAACCAATTTCTTTGACTAGCTGTCCACTGTTTTTAATCTATTCTCCCAAAGATGTCATCAACACAGACTGACATTAAATATCTGAACAATAAGCTGTATTTTCAGTTTGTCAATGAATATGTAATTAACCCATTAAACATATTGCATAATTGGTAGAATGCTCTATGTTTATGTTATCTGCCCATAAGCGATTTAATGAACAACGCTCATTGTTGTGTATTATGGACACACAATTGCACTGGGATTTGACACATGATGTCAAATCCCAGTGCAAGTGGTATGCTGCATAACAGCTCAGAGGCAGAAAACATTTGTGTAAATTCTCTAAATCAATAGGGATTGATTTTACCAGTGGAAACACATTGGACATGACCAGCCTGGTATGCCAATATTCCTAGTGGCAAAGTGGGACCTGGTCAATTAAATAGTCAGTTGGCAGAAGTTGGGTATTCCCATGAAACTGTGAGGAGCCTCTGTGAGCAGTCTAAGATTTGAAGGAGTTCATATTTTCCTTTGTCTCCCAGCTCCTGCTGAGACTTGCCCATGATGTGTTTGTGTAGGCAGCCTTGCCATGCATGTTTCACTGATTGTGCTCAATTTGTTAGAACAGGGCCTAGTAAATAAAAGGTTGTCTGTTTATACTCAAGTCATTGTATAAAACATTGTTTAATAAATTGTTATAGCCTATATGAAGTCCCCAGAGGCTGATCTCACTATTCATAACCCTGGTCATTCATAACCCCATTCATGGAAAAAAAGAGTTTAGCAATTAGTTGTATTATTCCAGCTAATTAACTTTCTCACCCTAACACATCTGGTGGCCTATTGTTACCTTGATAAAATTATTTATTTTAGTAATCTGAGCTAGTGAAAACATAACCTTGTCCTGAACTGGGTGTGTGTTTTCTACACAATGGTGTTTCACAACAGTGGCTATGACACAAGGAGTGTCAGAGGTGAACTCCCAGTTTCCTGTTCAAACCCAGCCCCATGGAACACACTGTCACTGCCATTCACTGCTCTGGTAAATCAGTTACAGTACAACTCAATTCTGTGCAGCAGTAGCCTACAGATTAGGAGAGGGCATTTTTGCTCAAGTCAAATGTAGAAGCACTAAGGCCCAGGCCCTATTCTCAGACCATCTGCACCAAATAAATCTCCAGATTATGAAATTGGAGTGTTAGTACGAGTTTGGGTTGTAGTATTCTGGGGGCTGCCATATCCAGTCTGCCACAAAGTACACATTTGGATTCCCTTTGCCTAGTCTAGTGGAGCGCTACATATTGAACTATGCCAGAGGTGATTGAATTTAATATCCATGACTAAAAATATCTTAATGACAGGAGAGTCCAGAACTGTTTAGAGAGCGTGGCGGTCTTGACCCCTGTTTGATTCCTGTAAACCTTTTCTGGCTGAAATTGTCTGATCACCTCCACATCTCTTCTCACTTAAGACTTTCCTGCTTTTTACAGGTGGCCTTTGAACCCTAATCCTTTCCAACTTTCTCCCTCTAGGTTGATAGTGTTGACACAATGAATGTCAATGTCATTGTCACTATATACATTGCCTTCATAAAATATTCAAACCATTTTACTTATTCCACATTTTGTTGTTACAGCCTGAATTCAAAATGGATTTTTAAAAATTCTCACCCGTCTACACACAATACCCCATAATGACAGCGAAAACATGTTTTTAGAAAGTCTTGCTTATCTTTTGAAAATAATGGTTGTGAATACTTTACAAAAGTACTCACACCCCTGTGCTATGACACTCTAAATGGAGCTCTTGCATCCAATTTCCTTTCATCATCCTCTACAACTTGATTGGAGTCCACCTGTGGCCAATTGAATTAGACATCATTTAGAAAGAAAAACACCTGTCTATATAAATTCCCACAGTTGACAGTTCATGTCAGAGCAGAAACTATTGTACCATGAAGTCCAAGGAACTGTCAGATCTCAGAGAATTGTGATGATGCATATATCTGGGGAAGGATCTCCATCGTTGGTAAATGGAAAAAATATGGAACTACCCAGACTCTGCTTAGATCTGACTGTCCGACCAAACTGAGAAAACGGGCAAGAAGGGCCTTGGTCAGGGCGGTGACCAAGCAACCAATGACCACTCTGATAGAACTCCAAAGTCCCTTGGCTGAGATGGGAGAACCTGCCAGATGGACAACAGTCTCTACAGCACTTCACCAATCTGAGCTTTATAGGAGAGTGGCCAGACTGAAGCCACTCCTGAGAAAAAGGTACATGAAGGCACGCCTGAAGTTTTCAAAGAGGCACATGAAATACTGCGCGCATAATCTTTTGCCTTGAGTCAATAATTGTACTATTTGGCCTGAATGCAAAGCGCTATGTCTGGAGAAAACCAGGTACAGCTCATCACCATCCCTACTGCAAGGCATGGTGGTGGTGGCATTATGCTATGGGGATGCTTTTCAGTGGCAGGGACTGTGAGACTGGAAAGGATAAAGGGAACAATGAATGGAGACAAATACAGGCAAATCCTTGATGAGAACCTACTTCAAAGTGCAAACGACCTTAGACTGGGGGCAAAGATTTTACGTTTCAACAGGACAATGACCCCACGCATACAACCAAAGCAATGCTAGAATGGCTTCAGAACAAGAATGTGAAAGTCATTGAGTGGCCCAGCCACAGCCCAGACTTGAATCCTGTGGAAAGACTTGTAGATTGCTGTTCACCGTCGCTCCCAATCTAATTTAACTGAGCTTGAGAAAATCTGCAGGGAAGAATGGGAGAAAATCCCCAAATCCAGATGTGCAAAGCAGATACAGACATAACCAAGACGACTCAAAGCTGTAATCGCCACCAAAGGTGCTTGTACAAAGTATTCACTCAGTGGTGTGAATACTATTGTAAATGAAATATTTCTGTATTTCAATTTCACAATGTTTTTTACAAATGTTTTCATTTTGTCATTATGGGGTATTGTGTATAGATGGGTGAGAAACTCTTTAATCTATGTTGAATTCAGGCTGTAACACAACACAACTTGGAATAAATCAAGGGGTATGAATACTTTCTGATGGTATGATAACTGAGTGTACAAAACATTAGGAACACCTGCTCTTTCCATGAGACTGACCAGGTAAAAGCTATGATCCCTTATTGTTAAATCACTTCAAACATTGTAGATGAAGTGGAGGAGACGGGTTAAGAATTATTTTATTTTTTTGCCTTGAGACAATTGAGACAGGGATTGTGTATGTGAGTTATTCAGAGGGGGAATGGGTAAGAACAAATATTTAAGTGCCTTTGAACGGGGTATGGTAGTAGGTGCCAGGCGCACCGGTTTAAGTGTCAAAAACCTCAACGCTGCTGGGTCTTTAACGCTCAATAGTTTCCCTTGTGTGTGTCAAGAATGGTCCACCACCCAAAGGACATCCAGCCAACTTGACACACATGTGAGAAGCATTGGAGTCAACATGGGCCATTATCCCTGTGGAACGCTTTCGACACCTTGTAGACTCCATACCCCAACGAATTGAGGCTGTTCTGAGGGCAAAAAGGGGTTCAACTCAAGATGAGGAAGGTGTTCATAATGTTTTGTACACTCAGTGTATATCCAAATCAGCAGGTAGCCTACTTAACTCATTTAGCATACCCTCAACATCTGCTATGTAGGTGAATTGCATCAATTATGGAGCTGTCAATGGTTGCTTACTGATTCAGGCATGACGCAATCAGAATTAGAAAATGTATTCAAATTGAGAAGTTAAATTGTACAAATTATATAACTTGGGCTTTGCGTAGTTCTAAATTTCAAAAGTTTTTTATATTGATCCTCAATCTGGTTTCTCTGGCTGTACTAGAAAAAATAACATTCATCTCCAAAAAAATAACTCTTCATCGGAAAGTGAGGGTGGTTGATCATGTGAATGGATGTGGCTTAGGTGTCATAAAAGCTTCACGAATCAACAGAGTGATGTGAATAGTGAAAACAGACTGGAGGGCCAGTGACATCATTTGACAACGTGTTTTTCATTGACTCACTCAACTTGTTAAATGTTTCATTGTTGGCCACAAAAAAAGACTTAAAAACACCAGGAAATCAGCTCCAAGTGATTTTAATTTTGGAAATCTGTTCCCAAGTATTCCCATGCGTAATAGAGACACGTGATCATATACAAATGTAAGCAAGGTTTGAAATGTTTTGGTCAAATATTATATCTGTTTGGGCTTTTTGCGATCAATTTGTAGTCTACAAATTATTTGTAATTATGTTCCGGCCCCCTGAACATCCACTTAAAAAGTCATCCCGCGGCTGAATTTAGTTGATGATCCCTGTTGTAGGCATTCCTGCTTGTCTTCCATGCTTGAAAATATCTGTCAAACACAGTGAATAACAACTTGTAGTCATTCAAACCAGCTGTAGTGCTTAACTGTAGCCCCCCTCGCCTGACGCGTAAAGTATGTGTGCTCTCCCTGCTCTGTCAACAGTTGAGCAGTCGCTAGCATGCACCCGCTCGTTTCTGTGTTTTTAAAGTAACGACAAGAAACCAGCATCTGTTGCAAGGGGCTATTTCTTTTGTCTGTTTAACAGCATTTCTGTGTTTTTGATCTCCGAAATAAGTCCTCAGTGTTTTGTTACCTGTCATGGATAGCGCCCTAGGTTTTTCTTGTGCACGTGACCTGGCTTGGAAAAACTCTGCATGGGCGCTTGTTTAGTCTAAAGGACAGGCTTAATACAGTCTACACAATGGATCCAACGGAGGGTTGTTTGTGTAGCTCTACATAATTCTTAGTACTGTAGTGAGGCTGAATTTTTCGAACTCGACGCAAACGGAGCTCTGTTTCCGAAGACTGAAATCACTGTGGAGAGCCCTTAACTAGGGCCCAGGGTTTGTCCATGTCAGGTCTTATGGTAAGGAAAAACACAAGTGCTCTAGTCATAGGAGCAGAAGGGATCCAACCCAAGTATTAAAACCAGTGAATCACAGGAACCTCTGAGTGTTAAATTAGATAATCGGTGTGATTTGCATGCATGCCCCAACCTGAGCATATTTCCAGCTGCTAGTATCCTGGTAATCAGAAGGAAGCGGCACACACCCAGGTCCTTATCATTGGGGGCAGACAGACAGGAAGAGAGAGTAAGGGAGGTGGAGTCCTATTAATTTCTTTCTTTTAGCCAGTTGGATCATAAAATCAATATGATATTTGTTTTGTCTTTAGACTACTTCATGCAGTCTAATGTTGAGTCGCTCTTACTCATGTATTGTGTTCTCATGTCCCTAGATGAGAGCCTCAGGACCAGCATAAAGATCCCCTGAATTGGGAAGTTTGAACTACCACATCCTACAACAGTACCTGGGACAGTATGGATTCTCTCCAGAGCTACAGAGGAGGTAGCAGCAGCTGCAAGTGTTTATGTTGGAGGCCGATACCATCATAGCTATTGACCATCAGAACACTAATACTGGAGTCTCTATAGAGACATGAACTGCTGACCTTGATCTACAGTGTGTTATTGTGTAAGCAGGACTAAGCAGTGCTCCCACCTGGGCACTACGCCATGTCTCCTCTCTCTGCTCTGGGTGTTTTCTGTGGATTGTTCCTTCCTCTGTCTCTCAGTGAATACAACACTCACAACTGTATCCCACGGAAGAGTGTCCTTTACCAGGGTAAGTCCCTCACTCTCACATCTCACCCTCACTCCCTGTTTTCTCATAACGGTGTAGTGGAGTGCATCTGTTTCCTCAAATACTAAAACGTTGGAATGAACACACACACAGTTTGTGATACAGAGCAATCATTGAGTTTTCGAATGCTTTCCTGTTTAGACAATATGAAGCTGTTCAGAGAGGAAGGGATTTGTAACTACTCCACCATGTTGGTTCGAGAGGATTTGGGCCTGCTGCTGCTCGGGGCTCGAGAGGCTGTCTATGCCCTGGACATCAATGATATTTCAATCAAGAAGTCATGGGTATTCAGTTATCCTCTTTAGCTATCAGTTATCCTGTATCATTTGCATACATTATTTTATAAATCACAAATGGACTGCAATAAAAGGCTCCTGAAACTACTCTGCGGTGACCTAATACCAATGCCTTGGAATCATAAATCCATTACCTAGAACATACTTTGATGTGCAGCTCTCTGTTAGGTATACTGGCGGGTCACCAAGGAGAAACAGATGGAGTGCACATACAAAGGGAAACATGCTGAAGTAAGTGGCTCCATCAATCATGAAACAGTTCTCCTCACAGATATCTGTGAAGTGAGTTGTTTATCTGAACACCAACTGAAGACAGGACAAACAGAACCAGATAGATTCACTGAAATCCATAAAATGACTTCTCATCCCCGTTCTCTTGCAGATCGAATGCCGTAACTACATCCGTACGCTGCATAAAGTGGGTGATGGCAGAATGTATGTGTGCGGGACAAATGCTTTCAGCCCCACCTGTGATTACATGGTAAGAATAGCTTGGCCAGAACAGGACAGTTAGGACATCTTCCTGTAAGAAGAGCTCTGGTATTTGAAGCTATCATGTGACTGCTGCAGACAGGCAGTTGTCATTGAATATTTACAGTGAGTGTGAAATGTTTGCATACTACAGACACCTGCCTTCACTCTTTCTACTGTTAGTGGCTACTGAGTGTAACACATTTTGCCCTCTGAGGATTCGTATAAAGTATATGCCTACCTCTCACTCCCTGAAACAGTGTGAATGAGTACAACTAAATAGTGGCTTTGTTTGTGACCGTGACAGACGTATTCTGAAGGACAGCTGAGACTAGAGGAAGCGCAGGAGGAGGGAAAAGGGAAATGCCCCTTTGACCCCTTCCAGAGATACTCATCCATCATGGTCGGTATGTACTGGGCCTCGTCTGTCTCTGGTTATCTGCTCTCACACAATGACAGACTTGTACATCCATTGAAGTCAAACTTGCACCAACTGAAAAGTGGGGTTTCAAAGGTGCAATCTAGAACTTTCATTTTCGGTTGAAAGTGCTGCCGCTGCACTTGTTTAAGTTTTCTGCTTTATGGCTCAATGTGTTTATTACTTTGCGTTGCCAGTGGCAAAATTGAAGATTGCACCTGTAATTCTCTAACTACTTACAATATTATTTACTTTGCTTGAAGATCCATTATGTTTCCCCCTTGTAATTCTTATGTCTCTGATCTGCCAGGAAATGACCTGTACTCTGCTACCTCAATCAACTTCCTGGGCTCTGAGCCTGTTGTTCTCCGCAGCTCTTCCTCTGCTCTCCGCACCGAGTTCAAGAGCTCCTGGCTCAACGGTCAGCTCTCCGTCGCTGTTCATACTTGTTATAAACTTCTATACTGCTATACACCATGCCTTATATTCTATTCATTTGTACACCATATCTCCTAACACCTGCAGATGAACTTTGAATGGCAAAATGTATCCATAGCATTTTACATACTCTGCGCCTTGAGTAATAGCCTAGATCCTATAGGTCTCTGTGGTTTTGAATTCTGAAACTGAACTTCAACTACTCCTGTAAAACAGTTCCTGATAGGTAGCGTAATAAGTGCTCATTATGTTTGATTTCAGAACCCAACTTTGTGTACATGGACCTTGTCCCCGAGAGCAATAACAACCCAGAGGGTGATGATGATAAGGTCTACCTGTTCTTCAGCGAGAACGCTATGGAGTATGACTTCTACAACAAGCTCATGGTGTCACGAGTGGCTCGTGTATGCAAGGTAACAACTTGTTACAAATTTACTTTCAGCTGCAAGACGTACAAGTTACATTGGTCCATACATGGTATTTTAAATATAAAGAACAGTACACTGTTTAAACAGTGCAAGGGTATAGTGTGTGCATGTGTCCTTCTCTCCAAAAGTTTTCACGTGTTTGACTAGAATTCACACTGTGTAGGGGGATATGGGCGGCCAGCGGACGCTCCAGAGGAAGTGGACGTCGTTCCTGAAGGCTCGTCTGGACTGCTCTCTGCCAGAGTCCAGCCTGCCCTCCATTGTACAGGATGTCTTCCTACTCAAAAATGATGACTGGGGCAAAAGTGTTTTCTACGCAGTGTTCACTCCCCAGTCGTGAGTATTCTCAATAGAATCCAGTGACTTTAAAGTTGGTAACATTGTTTCAGTAGGAAGTGGACTGAGATTCACACTGTTTTAAATGGTTGCTTTACATGCACGTTTACCATAATCATATGGCCAGGAGTTTTCCCCAACCATGTGACCTGACCAGGTAAAAGCCCTGGCTAATGGAGGGATAACTATGGCCTAGGGTATTTATCACGTGGTCAGGAAAGACATAGGGCCCTAACCATAATATATATTGGTGGTTTGAAAACATCAAACATGTTTTTGTGACTGTGTTTGCGCTAGGAGCTTGTCCGACATGTCTGCAGTGTGTGCGTACAGTGTGTCAGCTATCGGAGATGTGTTCAATAAGGGGAAGTTTAAGACACCAGTGACTGTGGAGACGTCCCATGTGAAGTGGGTAATGTACAGTGGAGAGGTGCCCACCCCCAGACCTGGAGCTGTAAGTCCCAATTTAATATCATTGTGAATCTCTAAATGGTTTAGGGCCACAAAAGGAAATTATCAACTTTTCTACATTTCAACTACTAACTCCGCACTAATATATTTATTATCAAGTTATTACCACTCATCAATCCTTTGTTTTTCAGTGCATTAACAATGCAGCACGGGCCCTTGGGATGGAGCGCTCCCTGGACCTGCCAGACAAGACCCTGCAGTTCATCAGGGACCGGCCCCTCATGGACGAGGCCGTGCGCCCTCTGACCGGGGGTCCGCTGCTGGTCAAAAAAGGTGCCATGTTCACGCGCCTGGTGGTGGACAACGTGCTAGCTCTGGATGGAGAGAGATACGCAGTCATGTTCATCGGCACAGGTACTGTACAGCACACACACAGCCCCAAAACATACTTCTTTTGGCAGTGGATATCAATGACATAGGTGTCCTTCTCTTCTTACAGAGAACGGCTATGTGCAGAAGGCAGTGAACTATGCTGGGGAGATGATCATCATTGAGGAAATACAGCTGTACCAGACCCCAGAGGCTATCAGGACGCTACGCCTCTCCTCCAGCACGGTAACACTAACTCAAGTCAATCAAACTTGATTTGTATCACGCATTTAACAAATGCGTTATTCAAATTTCTTATTGGCAACTCTGGTTTAAAACCCCATGGTGCAGCAACATTTTACAAAGCATTTTGCAAAACAACATTTTACTGATAAAGGTAATTCATACAATGTAAACATAACGGTTTTTCATGATCAATGTCAGTTTGTTGTCTACAGGCACTTCTGCAGACCGATGGTTACTCATTTACGTTTTATTTCCTTGGCACTTACAATAGAGCATTCAAAGAGAATGGCATTGTCATTGCTGTTACTAACAGTGGGTGGAGCCGACTCATCGAGCTGCTGACACTCATGTGGTATTTGCTTGTTTGTATTCTTGTTTCCTCAGGGTCAGTTGTATGCAGGCTCAGATTTTGGAGCAGTGCAGATGCCTCTGAGTGACTGTGGCCGCTATGAGTTGTGTCTGGACTGTGTCTTGGGTAGAGACCCTTACTGTGGATGGGACCTCTCCACTGGCATCTGCTCTGCTGTGGCCAGTTCATCCTCTGACACGTACGCTCCACACTAGCATTTTCACTGGGGAGTAACCTCTGACTTTAAATAAGGATTACAAGTGTTTACTATATGTTAGAATTTAAGTATACACTTGATATATTAGGGTATTTGTCTTTCAGGAACATGATTCAAAGTCTAAAAGATGGTGATATATCAAAATGTCCAAAATCGGGTAAATTGATTTCACAATATTTCACAATAAATGTTCAGCACATTACCAACGAAGAACAGATCTAGTCATCACTTCCTTTGACAAGTAGATACACATAGAAATAATTGTGTTTTTTTTTGTGTGTTTGTTGCAGAGACTGTGAAGCCAGAGAACTACACCTTAGTCCCTGGGAACAACATCAAGCTGCCGTGCCATCCTGCCTCCAACCTGGCTCAGGTACACTGGCTCTTCTTAGGGCAACAGCTGCATGCTGACGCTAAGTATTACATCTACAACGGAGGAATCCTTATTCTTAATGCCTCTGCCTCCGACGCGGGCCAGTACATCTGTGAGTCTGTAGAGCAGGTGAAAAGAAGACCACACACCAGGACTATGGCAGTCTATCAACTGCGGCCCCACACTAATGCAGATGGTGAGGAGGAGGAGGAGACGACGACACAGTCCCCCCGTAGCCACAATATCCCACTACCAGAGGTGCCACAGACTTTGGAGCCCCCGCTCCCTCCTGAGTCATGGAGTGTAGACAGCAGGGTGGTAGGCCTGCAGGTGGCGGTAGCGCTCCTCTCTCTGATGCTGCTTGGTCTAGTAGCCTGGAATCTATATAAAAGGAGCTTTAGAAACAGATCTTCAGAGAACTCCGGTGTGGGCCAGGTGAAAAGGCTGTCAGTTGACTACATTCAAAATAGGACTTCAGTGATTAAGTTGCTGGGACCTACACCCAGTCATAACGCAAACAATAACCATCACGCGGTCATATCTTTCAAAGGGAATGGGGAGCACCACTTTTCTCCGGGAGGCAATATTTCCACTATGGATGGGTTAGGTTACATTGACAACGAGTCAGAGATCTGACCCTGAGTGTTAACCACTCTCTGGGGTTTGCTCTCTTTCTCTCACCAGGCAGCTGATTTAGGACACTATGGCAATGTCAAGCTCTGTACATTGGACTTGCGATAGAGGGGAATGTTTTATATTTTTCTAGGAATTGTCCAGAAAAACATTTTCCCACCAGGTTGAATTTATTTTATATAGTCATGCCATAAGGCAAATATACAGTGAGCTCCAAAAGTATTGTGCCCAGTAGAAATGAATGGTAAATAAGTCATTGTGAGTCACTTATTGTAAATATGAATAATGTTTCTAAAAACATTAATGTGGATACAGATAGTCCTGAATGAATTGTGATTAATTAGAAAGTTTACAGATCAAATGTCATACCCACCTCTCACAATTACAATAACAGGGGAGGTTAGCATGATATTTGTGCATCTAACTTTCTCACTCATAATTAGTCCTGAATGAAATTGTGAATATTTGTAATCATGATAGCATCCACATTAATGGAGAAGTGTGTAGAAGCATATTTAATTTTTTATTTACAATAAGTGACAAAGATGTCAAAATATTATTTACCATTCATTTCTATTGGGTACAAAATAATCTGAAACACTACCAAAACAAACAGCAAATGCATCCAACAAGTTTAGAAAGGGAAAGACCTCATCAGTTGTTCAACAGAAATGTGTCTTCCGCATTTAACCTAACCCTTCTGAATCAGAGAGGTGCGGTGGGCTGCCATAAATCGACATCCACGTCTTCGGCGCCCAGGGAACACTGGGTTAACTGCCTTGCTCAGGGGCAGAACGAGTCACAAGCTTGATGTAATAATCATTGTGTGTTAGGAATATGGGATCAAATACTGAACTACTTTAATACAATTGAATTTGTCCCAGTACTTTTGGTCCCCTAAAATGGGGGGTGGAGGTGAGAGACTATGTACAAAAAGTTCTGTAATTTCTAAACGGTTCACCTGAGATGGATGACAATTACTCTCAAATTAAATCTGACATTCTGCACTTTAACCTCAGCCATTGTATCATTTAAAATCCAAAGTGCTGGAGTGCATAGCCAAAACAACAATGTGCCACTGTCCCAATACTGTTGGAGCTCACTGTACTGTGCTAAATATTTTGTACAGTTATGGTATATTTCAAATATTTTGTATTAAAGGCCCAGTGCAGTCAATGTGATATTCCTATATTTTGTATATACAGTACGAGTTCAAAGTTGACACCTACTCATTCCAGGGTTTTCCTTGTATTTTCTACATTGCAGCACAAGTGAAGACCTCAACTATGAAATAACACATAGGGAATCATGTAGTAACCAAAAAGTGTTAAAGTAGACACCATTTGCCTTTGACAGCTTTGCACACTCTTGGCATTCTCTCAACCAGCTTCATGAAGTAGTCACCTGGAATGCATTAAGTTAATTTGTGGAATTTCTTTCCTTTTAATGCATTTGAGCCAATCAGTTGTGACAAGGTATGGGAGGTATACAGAAGATTGCCCTATTTGGTAAAAGACCAAGTCCATATTATGGCAAGAACAGCTCAAATAAGCAAAGCGAAACAACAGTCCATCATTACTTTAACACATGAAGGTCATTCAATCTGGGAACATTTCAAATACAGTCACAACCATCAAGCGCTATGATGAAACTGGCTCTCATGAGGACTGGCAGTTACCAACCTCAGAAATTGCAGCCCAAAAATGTTTAAGTAAAAGACACATCTCAACATCAACTGTTCAGAGGAGACTGTGAATCAGGCCTTCATGGTCAAATTGCTGCAAAGAAACCACTAAAGGACACCAATAATAAGAAGGCATGCTTGGGCCAAGAAACATGAACAATGTACTTTAGACCTGTGGAAATATGTCCTTTGGTCTGATGAGTCCAAATTTGAGATTTATGGTTCCAACCGCCGTGTCTTTGTGAGACGTAGAGTAGGTGAACGGATGATCTCCGCATGTGTGGTTCCCACCGTGAAGAATGGAGGTGTGGGGGTGCTTTGCTGGTGACGGTCTGATTTATTTAGAATTCAAGGCACACTTAACCAGCATGGCTACCACAGCCTTCTGCAGCGATAGCACAAACCAGATGGGATATCATTCATTTTTCAGCAGGACAATGACCCAACAACTCCAGGCTGTGTCAGGGCTATTTGACCAAGAAGGAGAGTGATGGAGTGCTGCATCAGATGACCTGGCCTCCACAACCACCAGCCACAACCCAATTGAGATGGTTTGGGATGAGTTGGACCGCAGAGTGAAGGAAAAGCAGCCAACAAGTGCTCAGCATATGTGGGAACTCCTTCAAGACTGTTGTAAAAGCATACCAGGTGAAGCTGGTTGAGAGAATGCCAAGAGTGTGCAATGCTCTCAAAGGCAGGCTACTTTGAAGAATCTCATATTTTGAGATTCACACTTTTGGTTACTGCATGATTCCATGTGTGTTATTTCAGTTTTGATATCTATTATACAATGTAGAAAATAGTCAAAATAAAGGAACTCTTGAATGAGTTGTGTCCTTTTTGACTGGTACTGTATGTATATGTAGCAGAAAAGCGATAAATACAAAATGGGTCCTCAGAGTGGTATGGGTAAAAATGTACAGCAACCGACAGTCACTTCACTGGAATTAGTTTTTCTTCTGGGAGTTTGTTTTACACAATGACAGACATGAGGTCTGCCTGTCATAATGTCCCTGCCATTATGATCTACTGAAAGCTGTGAATACAGTATTGGTATGGCATTTTGTACTGTATTGAAAATGGATGCATACTTTAAAGTATGAAGTAAACGTAATGTGGTATTTGTTTGATTGAAATGTTTATGGTAGTGAGTCATTGCTAGTCTCGTACGACACATCCTAATCTCGCAAGCTTACATTGTTTCACTCCACGGACACAGTATCTGTGTAGCAAAACTGAATGAAAGCTTGTAAGATCAGGGTGGCTCGTGCTAGGCTTAGTCATTGCAGCAACACATTTGAAGCATTTTCAAGAATGTCTTCTAAATATTCACTACAGAATGACATGCATTACAGACAAGCCATACAAAGCAAATTAAAAATAAACCTCTATGGTAGTTAACCCTGGAGATGAACACTTGAGTATGTGACTTAACTTATTATTTGATCTTTCTATTCAAGATGAGTGGCTGCCGCTCTCCCAACCACATTGTAAACGCAAAGCTCCAGCCTGGAACACACTGACTGAGATTAGCTGTTTTGGAGCACTGGCTAGAGAGAAGGGGTATTACACAACAGGGCACTGACCATCAAAAGCAAAGAAAGATCAGTGCACTGCACAGGATGAGTGAAAGATAAAAGGCTCAGGTTGAATTAGAAGGATACAGTATCTAACAGTGATATGTTTAAGCACATTTCTCATTGGCTTCATCTAGTAGCAGCACTTAAGGCGACAGTCAAGGGGGGGAAAGAATTAACATGCAAATACCTCATGTACGATTAAGGCGCATTTAGTTTTCAGAAACAAGGCAAAAGCAGATCAAGCAAGAAGAAAAGGTATCAAAAACAAACACTTGTATTTAGTTTTTTATTGATATTACATCTCATCACTAAATAAAAAAATGCACTATATAAACATCCATATTTCCAACTTCAAGGAGAGGACCCTGATCCTTCAGTCATGTCCAGTAGTGTTAAGGCTTTTGTTGATTTCATGAAGTACAGTATTGTACTGGCAAGAATTGATCACTGAATATGGCTGCCAAAATTGATCCAAAATCAACTTTGGAATCACCTTGCTTCTTTTCTGTTTCAGACATATCAATTTTGTTGAACAGTTAATTCTGCTTCTGTAATATAAAGACCCCTTGCTCTCCAAGTACAAAAGAAAATCATTTTTTTTCAGTCGCTATTTCAAATATGAGGGAACAGATTAATATTTTGAGAGTAGAAAATAAATGTAAACATGTAATGGATCATATTTTTCCAACAATATAAGGCTTAAATGCATTTCCCTGGAAAAGATTCCCACTCCAGTAAACAATGTCTATAACAGTGGCCTCTTAAGTCTAAAACAAAGTACTGCTGAATAAAGTCAGCTGATTATGCCTTTTTTCCCCTTAACATTCTTACTTAAATTCCCGCTATGCATTTCATATAGTGTCACGGTGAGATTGTCCTAGTGTGGCGTGGTGGACTATCTTGCATGCCATGGAATAAAGTGCTCTTTCTCCATCTAGAGTCCACTTAGAGTTTTATTTACCAGGGGCCATTGTCTGGGTAGCTTGGCACAGCGGGGTATTGGGGTAGGCTTGGGCCAGTTTCATTGATAGCATTGAAGCCGGCCTCTCTCACAGGGGCGCTCTTCCAGAGTCCAGTGGTCCACTCTTCCTGTGCACGCTCAAAGCTGCCCCCTCCGCCACGGTACATCCCATGAACCTGATAGAAGCAGAGCAGACAAACCAACCAGTCATTCAGGCATGAAAGTTCATTCTCTTTCCTTGCCTACAATGAGAATTGTCAAAACGGTGGTGTATTTTTTTCTGGTTTGTGTGTGTGTTTCCGGGGTGCTCGTGCATTTTTCAGGTGTGTGTATGTGCGCACGTTGGACTCACCCTGATGAGAACCAATCCCATCAACACAGTCACCAGAGTAAAGAGCAGAGCTGAGAATAGCATGACTACAGCAGAACCCACGTTGTAGCTGAAAAACAGCACTGTCGCGATCCAACCACTTTGGGTGTTTGTGGTGGAGCAGTGGGGTTAGTATTTGTCAATGGCATGAATACTGGATTACATCAACTGTAGTTATTCACCTATCACAGCATGACACTGCAGTGAGTAAAATTAAGGTGGCATTGATACATAATCTACAGGTGATCTTTATTGACAAACTGAAGATTTTTCTATATTCCTGAGGTAAGTGAAACACAAGCAATTCAGATATAGCAGCCAAAGTCCTAGACAGTCCCTTCCAGGCTTGAGGAAATAAAATATTCATACTCACCAAGCACCCCAACCAGAGATGCCCACCGTCTGAATGAGAGCGAAAACACACTGGAGGAAGAAGATGAAGAAAAAGGCCATGAAGTTGAAGGAACTGTCAGCTCTAAGAAAGACAAAGGGAGTTATGAAGTCAGTCAAGAAAATTGTATTTGGAGTGAAAAAATATAGATGTTCGGGTTGACGTTTGTTGAGTGGACCTTACCGAAAGGCCTTGTAGAGAGGTCTAAACCAGCATGTGTAGCTGCACGGACTGAAGAGAAGAACCCAGAGCAGGGAAAGGCCAAAATTGGCTGCACTTCCCCCTCCTGCCCACCAAGCTATACATGACACCACGTTCACACACAGTGTGACTGAATACACTGCAGAGAGAAGCAGAGATAGCAGAAAACATTAACATTCACTCAGCATTGAATGAAACACAGTCCAGTTCCCAGAGTAGGCCTGTGTGTGACTCAAGAAGGTTTGTTGGTGTAACTCACACATCCAGAGGTTGTAGACCCTGCGCACCAGCTGTCGGTGCGGGGCTGGGATCTCCTCCTCCACATTCTGGTAAAAGCAGGGCTTGATTCGCAGGAACTTCGGCAGCAGTGGGAAGTTGTTGACCCGCTCTGAAAACAGATGATTACAATGTGGGAAAACAGGATGTCAGTGCAGAAATGGCACAGGAAAACAAGAATACAGTGAAATTTGAGATTTTCTTTAGCGATATAACAAATGGTGAGGCACAATGGTGAAAGTGATCAGTGTTATCAGTTGATCTTTAGGTCCACAATTTAACTATGAGAATGTGATTAAATGATCATAATAATATACAACAAAATAATAAGTAGAATTACATGTCAGGATATTATTTGACAATAAATAGTATTGTTTTGACAATTGTAATATTATTTTTGCACTAGTTGGCTGTAGCTGCACCAAAACTCCAGTATTTCTCCATCTTGTTTTTAAATAGGGAGACAATTTGATTTCAGAACTTATTTCCATGAGTGATCAAAACTTGTTTTCTCATGGCTCCCTCTTGTCCAGCTGCAGCAGACATATGGTGAGCAATACATATAGCATCTTGAGAATTGCAACACATCGTATCGGCACCAATGTATCTGGATAATATCAATAGCAATTCCCAGCCCTACTGAGTACGGTATGGCTATTTGAATAAAAGGTTTGAGTGTGTCACTTATCTGTGTCATGCATATGCATTACTTGTAGCAGGTACATGTCATGTTTAATGAAGAACATAATTGAATTGCAAAACATTTAGATACAAACCTGTCATTATGAAATCCTATGCGTGTCCTTTCCTGCAACATAATACAAATAATTGGCACTTTCCATCTCATAAAATTTCAATGACAAAAAAAGTATAAATAATTATCTGGGTACTTGCAGTGTCTAATTTACAACTAATCAACAACAACAACAAAACACAAGTCATGTCAAGATGATGACAAAAATGAAATTATATGCACGAGATGGCCAGGTCACGTGTCCCTCCTAGATACGGGTACGCTAGCTAGGAGGTAATATTTTCTGTAAACCCAGTTTAAATAATAAACGTAGCTTTGATACATGTCTTATGTTAAGTTAAGTGGCCAATTATGATTTGGCAATAAAATATAAGACCAGGCGTAAAATAAAATGTTTGAATATCTACCTCTATTAGCAAGCTAACGTTAATTAGCTACAGTAACGTTAAATTAGCTAACACTGTCAGTATGTAGATGATGATTTGTTAGCGGTCTTCAAGCGAAATGTAATGAAAAGGCTAGTTGCCGAGTGGATACAGTGAACTGGTTGATAACAGGTTCAATGTTAATTTAAAGAAATAAAGCTAGTGACTGTGTAACTTATTTTCTTGTAATTCAATGTTTCGCTAGCACCTACCTGAAAACCACTAACTCCAGTTCGGTTCGGGATGGTCGACACTAGCTACCACAGCCACAAACTCATAAACACCGCCCATTTCTACAATCTATCTTCTTAAAAGCAGATTTTTACAGCTAAACCTAATCTCAGTCCTAACCTTTACCACATTGCTCACTTTATGCCTAACCTTAAATTAAGACCAAAACGCGACATTTTGTTTTCATAAATTTGTACCATATAGCCTATGTGGACTTTGTGTCTGTGCTATCTAGCTAGTAGAGAAAACTGTTGGGGTCGCGTGCAACCAAATCTCCCGCAATGCATTGAGGGAGTGGTAGTTCAACTTCAGGTCCCACCAAGGCAAATTTGAATACAATTGTTTCGATTGTGAATCTACAGATCCCGTGACCTTATATAGCGCGTGGAGGGAAGACGTGTGACTTCAGAGAGAGATGGATGATTCTTGTCCCTTGACATGATAACAGCTACGTTATGGAAAATTGGCAATGATGTATTTTCTTGATCAACTATCAGTTTTGTGGAGTTGATGTTGAATATGATTTTCTATTGTCAGGAGTTTACTATTGCCCGATTCCCTTGACATACGTTATATTGTATTATATTGTATTGTATACCATATGGTTAGCCTACATATTGGTACCATACAGTGTCCTAGAAATATTTTCTACAACACATTTTGCACCCCACAGTAGCAGAAACCCAAACATAATATGTGAAGAAACTTCACTTCTGTTGATCTCAGTCATACCTAGTTAATCCATCACTAACTCGTCAATTTGCATCCCACACCTCAACAAAAGACTCATACTTTCCCAAACCATAGTATTTTCTGGTGATTTTCATTGAGACATGATACTTGCCAACTGTGTTCTCCAATGAGTTAATCAATGATCATTGTGTCTGTAACTCTGAATTGTATTTATTTGTTGAGAGAGTGCATCTGACAAGGAGGAGCCCACACATGAAGGCCTTGTGAGAGGAAGAGGAGATCGACAATAAATTATTTTTCCCTTTATAGATTTCATTCCCTCCTCCGCCTTACATCTTCTTGTTATTTTTTAGTACTACATTGACATTGATCACTGCATTGTTGGGTGTAGAGTTAGGAAGAAAGGCATTTCACAGTACTTGTGCACTTGGGGCTCCTGAGTGGTGCAGTGGTCTAAGGCACTGCATATCAGTGCTAAAGATGTCATTACAGACACCCTGGTTAAAATCCAGGCTGTGTCACAACTGGCTGTGATTGGGAGTCCAATTGGGTGGTGCACAATTGGCCCAGTGTCATCTGGGTTTGGCTGATGTAGGCTGTCATTGTCAATAAGAATTTGTTCTTAACTGACTTATCTAGTCAAACAAACATGACATCAAATTGAAATTGGTCACATATTTAGTAGATGTTATTGCAGGTGTAGCGAAATACTTGCGCTTAGGAGCTAGAAGCAGAGCGGCCATATCTGTCAGGCCATCTTTCCAACGTGTGTCTGGTCTACCTCATGTGTCTTCTTGTCAGAGAGGTTTTGCCTTTTGTATTATTTTTCAGTTCTTCTAAATTGTCGACTGTTTTGGCATCATTTTATTTTCCCATTAAAACAATTAACTGACATTCAGACAGACATTCTGTTAATTTATTTAATATTGTATGCATGCAAGCTTGTATTTTGACTACTTCACAGTACATACATCGTTTCTGATTATCAACATGTTTAGAGTATTTACTGGTTAAAACACACTGAGTGACTTTGTCCAATCACGACTTTATTAGAATTTTGTTCCACGACACTAATCAGTGAAATCCAATCACTGATCGTACTCTCTTGAAAACAGAGAAAGCAACCTATCATAAAAGAACAACATCTCAAAAGAAGGCGTGACTGACAAAATATCCAGAAAAAAACGTCTAGATCCCGCCCTTCGGTCGGGTCGTGATCCAGCGTTCTGGCCAATCAGCAAAGGATTCTGAGGACAGCGACACGCTCCCGCCAAATCTGACTGACGGGCGCGAGGCAGCAACGGGATCCATGCAAAGGGAGTGTGTGGGAGATGCGGCTAGAATAAAATTCACTTAGTCTTAAAAGTAATAGAACCCAGTCATCGTTATATTTGCATGGTATTAGTGTTACTCTGGAAGACCTGTCAATATTGCTACTTCATATGGTTTTGTGTTATTGCAACGCTTTTCCGCACAAGGATATCAAAAGTGAGGGAAGTTCTCGGATGGTGATGCTGGCGGCGGCGGAAGATCCATCCGTGGACGGGCATTTAGCATCCACTCCACGGAGGGGAGGTAGCGACGATATTTTGCTATGTTTTAACCTTCAAATGTTTTGGGCATTTAGTTATCTGAGGTAGCTATATACTGTTTGACTTGCCTTTCTATACGACCACATAGCAAGTCAACACTAACTTCTGTCTCGCTAGCCAGTTTAGCTAACTAGCATGCTGTATTTAGCCAGCTAACTACTGTACTAGTAGCATGTTGTAACTAGCTAACCTCAAGTAAGGTTAGTTAGCTAACACTTAGTTGTTATCGTTGGCCAGACCCTCATACCATTCACAAGCTCGTAAGGTCAGTGTAAAGTGAGCTTTCATGTAACGTTAGCTAGCTACCCTTGAAGTTACCTTTTAGTTATTCTTTATTTATTAGTCAGCCAGTTTGGAAGCTAACGTCAGTTGGCTTTGATGTAATGAGTTGGTGCTAATCTTACTAGCTAGCTAGACACCCAATTGCCTTCAGCTAGCTAACGTTAGCTAATATGAACCAAAACACTCTGATTTCGGTGGTTTTGCTGACCAGCTTGTTGATTGTCAGAATATATAGCATTTTAATTAGACATCGCGGTACACATCGTACTGTTACAAACTTTGCTTGCTAACTTAACTAACAAACAAGCATGTTTTTCTTTGAGGCAACCCCTTCTCCCCCCGCGGCGGTATGAGTGTAAAGTTAGCTATAGCCGGGCCTTTGCACTGGGCTTAGATTGATTCACCGAATGGCGGGAGAGCAAAGCTAACACCTCCCAGTAGTTTGCCCAACCACTTGTGCCATCGTCTCGTAACTAATTTTTACACTTGATTAAAAATTATATTTGAACGGCATCGATTGTCCTTTTACTTGGTTGGTGGCAAGTCTAGATAACCTTTGATTGCTCCCTAGTTGACTGACAAGTATTTATTACATATGTACATGAATAACCTGGATGCATTTGTCAAACTAACAGTATGAGTAAACTAAGAACAAACGTCAGCTTATAGTAATAATACAGTTGGTGATGAAGTCATATGTGTAGTGGCTATTCTTGTGGTTGTCTTTTTGATTTTGGACATTTTATAAAGATACTGCACCGAATGCTTTCTTCTAGTAAGTGTTGTGCAACAAAGGGACTGGTAACATGTTTGCAGCTGGAGCCATTGTACTACTGCAATTATTGATAGTGAAGTAAAAGTGCATTGAAAAAACAAATCCATCTACACAACAAAAATATAAATGCAACGTTGCACAACACTTTCTGTTGGGCCCATGTTTCATGAGCTGAAATAAAATATCCTAGACATTTTCCATATGCACACCTTAATTCTCTCAAATATTGTGCACAAATTTGTTTAACAGCCCTGTTAGTGAGCATTTCTCCTTTGCCAATATAATCCATCCACCTGACAGGTGTGGCATATCAACAATCTGATTTTAACAGCATGATCATTACACTGGTGCACCTTGTGCTGTGGACAATTAAAAGGGCACTCTAAAATGTGCAGTTTTGTCACACACCACCACAGCTGTCAAGATTTGATTGGGTGTGCAGTTGGGATGCTGACTGCAGGGATGTCCACCAGAGCTGTTACCAGATGAATTTTTTGTTAATATCTCTACCATAAGCCGCCTCCAATGTCGTTTTAGAAAATATGGCAGTATGTCGAAATGGCCTCACAACCACAGACCATGTGTAACCACACCAGCCCAGGATGTCCACATCAGGCTTCTTCACCTATGGGATTGTCTGAGACCAGCCACCTGGACAGTTGATGAAACTGGGCTTGCACAACTAAATAATTTCTGCAGAAACTGTCTCAGGAAGCTCATATGCGTGCTCATCGTCCTCACCAGGTCTTGACCTGACTGCAGTTTAGCATCGTAACCAACTTCAGTAGGCAAATACTAAACTTTGATGGCCACTGGCATCTTCACGGATGAATCCCAGGTTTATCTGTACCGGGCAGATAGCAAACAGAGTGTATGCCGTTGTGTGGGTGAGCAGTTTGCCGATGTCATTGTTGTGAACAGAGTGCCCCATGCTGGTGGGGGGGGGGTTATGGTATGGGCAGGCATACGGTACCAACAACAAACACAATTGCATTGTTGCATTGTCACGAGATCCTGAGGCCCATTGTTATGCCATTCATCTGCAGCCACCACGTTTCAGCATGATAATGCACGGCCCCATATCGCAAGTATCTGTACACTTCCTGGAAGCTGAAAATGTCCCAGTTCTTCCATGGCCTACATACTTGTTGAGCACGTTTGGGATGCTCTGGATTGACGTGTGCGACAGCATGTTCCAGTTCCCGCCAAAAACCACATACTGACTAGTTTTCTGATCTACGACCTTACCTTTTTTAAAGTTATCTTTTACCAACAGATACATATCTGTATTCCAAATCATGTGAAATCCATAGATTAGGGCCTAATGAATATATTTAAATTGACTGATTTCATTATGAACTGTAACTCCAGTAAAATCTTTGAAATTGTTGCATTTTATATATTTGTTCAGAAAATGTTTCATGACAGGAGAATGGTTGTGGGATTGTCGTCTCATCTTCCATACCCTGTTTTGGTTACAGGTATGGATGGCAAAGTCAAATCCAGCAATGCTAACAAGAAGCTTGTTCAGGGTAAGTGAATCTGGGTAGCCTAGTGGGTAGAGTGTTAGACTAGTAACCGGAACGTTGCAAGTTCAAATCCCCGAGCTGACAAGGTACAAATCTGTCGTTCTGCCCCTGAACAGGCAGTTAACCCACTTCCTAGGCCGTCATTGAAAATAAGAAATTGTTCTTAACTGACTTACCTAGTTAAATAAAGGTAAAATAAATAAAAATGCATATTAGATGGTTTTAATTTTGAAAAGGAGACTGATGATACATAACGCTATCAAACTATTTGAAACAATCCAATGAAATTCTAATTTAGTAAATTATATTTCAAATTAATCAAATTTGTTGTAATAATTTTGTGTTTGCTTTGAGTGATAAAGCTATCATTATTGTTTGCCCAAAGATTTGTTAATATAACATAGATTTAGTCCAACTTAAACATCAGTGATGATAAAGGATATTTTCTCCTCAGCTCGTCTTCCATTCAAGCGTCTAAACCCAGAGCCCAAGGAGATCAGTGAGCCCAAAAGGACCTGCACCCTTTCCCGGCCTGGGCTCTCAGATGGGGAGAATGAATCCGATTGCTCCCCCCTACCTGTGCGCCATGGACCGGCCCTGGTTAATGGCCGTGGCCCCCTGGATGGATTCATGAGTCGCAGTACCCAAGCGTCCCCTGCCAAAAGCATAGTTATTGATCTCACTGAGGACTCCAATTCAACTGACCTTTTAAAACAGCAACTTGCGACACCCATTGTTGCCTCGTGTCCTCTGACACAAAACAGCCACCTGAGCAAAACCCTAAGTGCTGTAACAGCCACCAAAACAGATCACACTGCCAAGACAGAGCCCATAGACTACAAGCTGGGGAATGAACAGAAGGATGGGGAGGAGGAGAAGGACAGGGGGGACACCGCATCCATCTCACAGCTAGACACCACACAGGGATCTGACACAGAAGAAGAGGAGGAGGATGAAGAACAAGAGGAGGCTGATATGTCCAGTCATGGGAATGAGTCCATGCTTTCTCCTTCATCCACCAGCTCTCTGTCAGCGGCCGAGAGCTCCCCAGAGGCTGCTAAGACAGAGAACACTCCTACTGTCACAGTGAGTACAAAATGGCAATTAAATTCAATAAACACTCATTGTCAGCAGTGATTTTTGAATAAATGTACATCAGCAAGCTCCTGTTAACTTTTCAAATCACTATTCTGAAATGAAAAATTATAAATCTAGGTTCTTTCTTCCTCTCTCTTTACAGGAGCCAAATACCACCCCTAAAATAGAGCAGAAAACTGTGAAAAGAAGATCTTTAAAGGTATAATTAGCGGCAATAAGTCACTTCAGTATTTGGCGTACTTTTGCATCCAAATGCCTATTTTAACATCTTCATCTAGACTCATCTGAAACGGAATTTGTGCTTTCTTCTCTCCATAGAGTTTGCAGGAGCAAGAGGAGAGGCTACACCAGCGCAAAGAGAGAGAGCGGCAGCGAGAGGAGGCTAAAGACGCTAAAGAGAAGAAGAAAGAGGAGGCTCGCAAACTGAAGGAGGAGCGGGAGAAGGAAAGAAAGGAGAAAAAAGAGAAAGAAGAGCGTGAAAAAAGAGATAAAAAGGAGAAAGAGGAAAAGGAAAAAGCAGAGAAATTAAGAGCGAAAGAGGAGCAACGCAAATCAAAGCAAGAGTGAGTGTTGCTTGATCAAAAACCAGCTAGCTACAGATCTGAAATGTCTTGTTACTTTTATATTGACTCTACTAGAAAAATTGAGTGGATGTTTTTTTATTAATGCAAATGTAATCCTTGCAATTGACATTCACATATAATTTCCCCCAGGGCAAAACTTGAAGAAAAGAGAAAGAAAGAGGAGGAAAAACGGTTGAAAGAAGAGAAGGATGTGAGTTGATAATTTTGTTTCTATTCTCTAAAATTAAATGTAATGTCTGACACTGACATTTTTAAGCTTGACAATTGCCACTTAATTGTAACAGACCTGATAATGCATCTTAACATTTTCTATACAGAGGCTCAAAGCAGAGAAAGCCGAGATCACACGATTTCTACAGAAACCCAAGACTCCCCAGCAGGCCACAAAGGTAAGATTCCTCTGACTGGATTGAACAAGAAGAAAACAAAATAGAAATCACAAAATGGTGGTGTTCATTTAATGTTATCAGGCTAGTATCAGCTACATTTATGCCTTTACTAGACTATGGGGATATTTTATATATGAATGCTTCCGCTCAGTGTTTGAGATCAATTGACACACTTTACCATGGCACTTTGAGATGTATTTTAAACTGCAAAACCATTACGCACCACTGCACTTTGTGTACCAGGGTTGGCTGGCGTTCTAGTCACTTGTAGGCTCAGTCACTGGTATACTTTTATTTACAAAGCCATTTTGGGTTTACTACCTTTTTTATTTGTGCATTTTTATTGTTCAGAAATGTGGTGGGTACTCTCTTCATTCGCGGAACTTTATCCTGCTAACTGATCCAAATGTCTGAACTGAATTTGGTAAAAGGGCTTTTATGTACTCTGTGCCATCGTCTTGGAACACCTTACAAAATACTTTTAAACTGGAAGAACTTGTCCCGATTGGTGTTTTAAATTCACTGATGAAGGGTTTTGAGGCTGGTTCCCTGACCCGTCAATGTTTTTAATTTGCTGTTTTATACTCTTATGAATTCAATGGTTATTACTAGATTACTTGTAGTTTTTCATGTTGTCTGTCTGTCTTTTTCTTTTTGTAATGACTTGGTGCTGCCTATCTTGGCCAGGGCGCTCTTGAAAAAGAGATTTTAATCTCAATGAGCCCTTTCTGGTTAAATAAAGGTTAAATAAAAAAATGTAAAACTTTTCTTACCTTTGCCTCTCCTACTTCAGACCCTTGCGTCTGCCTGTGAAAAGTTTGCCCCGTTTGAGATAAAGGAGCACATGTGTCTTGCGCCGCTGACCCGAGTCCAATGTGCGGAGGCGGTCCTGGAGGAACTGGACAGGTATCTGGCTAAACCTGATGGAAGCCTGGATGGCCTGAGTGACTGGACCAGAAATAAGCCCCGCAGATCAGGCCAGACCAAGCCCAGAAGCACATACCCTATGAGGTGAGACCACCACACTCTTAAAAAAATCAGCGGTGACTTGAATTACTGAAGTCTTGAAATTTTGTGAAACTGAAGAATCAGGGCTTCCTACTGGAAAGAAGCCATTTTCTATACTTTCCTATTTTGATGTTTGCCCCTATTTCTGTTGTCTGCATAGGGAGTGTATAGCGATGGTGGAGGTGGTGGAGGGACCCAAACCGGATGGTGTGCCTGACAGGCAGCACTACGGCCGCATGAAGCTTCTTCAGTTCCGTGAGAACTACCGGCCTGCCTACTGGGGCACGTGGAGAAAAAACAGCCCCCACATCTCCCCTCGCTGCCCTCTCAGACAGGACAAGGTGAGGCTTCCCTCATTCTCTGACCATGATCCTTTTCAATCCTTTCACTTCTTTACTTATTAGTTTCTGCCATATTACAATCGATAGTTACAAATCACGATATATCCATGTTTGACTCAAGATTTAGATTTGTAATTGTTTATTATTATTATTTTTACCTTATGTATCGTTAGATAGCGCGAGTCAGATGTACCTGCGCCAAAACATTTTTCATCCTATAGCTTGTTCCCATCCTTTTTAAATAATGAGCCAACTTGTTTTCAGCACTTATTTCAATGACTGATCGAAACTCATTTTGTCATGCTCTCTTGTCTCTCTGCAGCAGACATATAGGGCGCAATCATTGAATCGCAATACATATAGAATTGTGATAATCGCAATGCATATCATATCGGCACCTAAGTTTTGTGATATCATATCGTGGGGTCCCTGGTAATTCCCAGCCCTAACTGGTGGTGATGACAGTTGTTTTGTGACTTCCATGTTTCATGCGCTTTCTATGTAGGACTAAAGTCTGTGTTTCCTCTAGGACCTGTTGGATTATGAGGTGGACAGTGATGAGGAGTGGGAGGAAGAGGAGCCAGGAGAGTCCCTGTCACACAGTGAAGGGGTAGGTCTCTTTTTCAATACACTTCTGTCACAGCTTTTGATGCTCTGTTGTTCTGTTTGATATAAAGATTAGCTCATTGTTGTAAACTGAATCATTCCAGCTGATTGTGAGGGCCTAAACTGACTTGTTTTTGCAGGAGGATAATGATAATGATGGAGGTGAAAATGATGACGATGATGAGGATGGTTTCTTCGTACCACATGGATACCTATCAGACGGGGAGGGGGCATTGGAGGAAGAGGTACTTTCAATTGCTCCTCATTCCTTATTCATGTCTTTATTTACTGTTCTTTTCCAGTGGACTGGTTTGACTAATGATTGACGTGCTTTACATTGTAAGGGGTGGAGACATTATCCACGGCTTATTTTTAGCACACTTAATTGCTCCTATACCTGTGGTGTGAATCCAGGAGGGTGGCGACCCAGAGAAGCAGAAGGTGCGTCAGAAGCTGAAGGCCCGGGAGTGGGATGAGCTGATGACCAAGAAGAAGGTGAAGGTGCTAGAGGCTGTGGTGAGAGGCTGTGTGTGGGAGGGACAGGGTCCCCATCTGGAGCTCTTGCAGCAGTTTGCGGTGTGCCTGCTGGAACCCCTGCCCAAGCCAGAGTCCTCCACCCCAGAGGACAACACACAGAAACTACAACAGAAACTACAAGAAGATGAGCAACGTGAGTACATTCTTATGCCAGGGGGAACATCACGCAGGTAAGAGGAGTTCTTTTGTCTCTGCAGTATTGTCTTTTAGAACCTTTTGGGCCTTAGCCTTGTCACCTCTAAGTGATCACCTGAGTCATGTTTTACTGACTGAACCGTGATGAAATGTACGTCTTGGTTTGCGTGGAAAAACTGACCGGGTGTGCTTGTCTGAGTTCTTAATTTGGTTGAGCCATGTGCTATTTGAATAGTGTCACTAGCTAGGTTTCCATCCATTTGGCTATAGATTTTCATACGAATATTCTAAAATATGCATGAAGAAAATTTGCATTTTCCCGCTAGTGGTGTATCCACCACACGGACTTGTTGCAGATAAAAATATATGCATGATGACGTAGTGCACACAATATACTTTTTTGTGTTCGTTTTCATGTACCAAATACAAATCTAAAGTTCTGTGTGTTTCCATCGTACTTTCAACTCTACTGATAGTTTTGTCACATACTGTTGTGTTAATTAGCAAATGTACCTACTCTGGTCTTGGCACATGTGCTCAGCTCACAGATACACTGCAGGTAGGCTAGTCTACATGATGACATTATTATTGGAAAGGAGCATCAAGATCACTGTGTGCTTTCACCACTGTGAAGTTCATCAGAACTGATTTAGTTTGTTTCCCAGGTTGTATTGAGAGGAAAACACACCATATCATCGCATGACTACAAGTTTACTTCGATATGATGATTGTTATATCAATATTTTCACACAAAGGCATTTCCACCGCCGTTTCTCGCGTAATATATTTTACAGACAAAAAGATCCCCACCATCTGTCCTCTTGGTAACAATCACCAAAACAAAAGCTAGACAATCGGGGAGAATTTAAATCAAATTTGTTATTATTAATTTTTTAGCCTTTTTTTTCTCCCCAATTTCATGGTATCCAATTGTTTAGTAGCTACTATCTTGTCTCATCGCTGCAACTCCCGTACGGGCTCGGGAGCACTTATTGATAGCTGTCTAGACTGCAAGGGAGACATCTAAACTTAAGACCATTCACAATCACATAAGAGATCTGTATTGTTTTCAGACCAGCTTTATATGCGGCATCGACGTCACCTAGTATTTACTGTGCTACAAGTGATTGTGAACTGTCAACACTCTTCATGGCTGACCTGAGTTGCTCAATAGCTGCCTGAGGGAGTATCTGTTCATATTGAATGGTGCCTTCTGCCCAAACCTTGCGTGAATAAGCCTAGATGTAGAATGTTTTAAAAAAACCTTCCTATCTCCCTTCCCAACCCATATATTCAGTGCTGTTCCAGTTGTTGCCCCTGCTACATGGAAATGTGAACAGTAATAAGGTGATCATCACAGAGTTCCAGGAGTTTTGTCGCCAGCAGTCGACCTCGCCCATCTCCAGCCCTCAGAACTCAGGAGACAACATCCCCACCAGGTGACTTCAAACCTGATTTACTTAACGCTTGCTATGTTACAGAATTAGTCAAGTCATACTAAACTTGTGCAGATGCTTTATAAAAGTATTAATTTTTCATTACTGAAATGGTCTCTCATCTGCTTCTGCTCTAGGGTCCGTCTAAAGCGCCTTATCAAGGGGAATGCTGTGTATGAGAAGCGCTCAGCCTTCAGACGCTGCTGCTGGTACGTCAAATCAGACGTCCTGGCTCGCTTCATCCAGGAGGCCCTCCCTGTACCCTGCCAGTGGAACTACCTCACCTCAGGGACCCATGTGCCCCGTGAAGAGGCCCCAGCGGCCACAGGCTCACAGGGCAACTCCCCAACCACCCCCCAGGCCTCCCACACGCCATCCTCCAAGACCCCCTCCTCCAACAAGAGGAAGAGTGCCGGCAGCATGTCCATCACCAAGTTCATGAAGAAGGCTGCCGACCCTGAGCAGGTTGGACACGTCTGGTGAAATCTTAATATGAAGTTGCTTTGTTCTGATCCTATTGCTTTGACTTATGTCAGATTCTAATGAGTACTCCTTTTTTTCAGGTGGAGGCGATGAAGACAGATGGGTTCCAGGCAGACACAGAGGAAGATGAGGATGAAGCAGACTGCGTCATAATCAGCACACAGAAAGGTCAGTTTCCCGGCATATTGTCTGCCTTTAGACAGGAGTTAAGTGGAATTAAGAGACAGGGTAATAGTTTGTCCTAGATATTTCTAGGAGGGGAGGCATTGACAATGAATGCCTTACTCTGCAGGATCTTCCAGAAAAGATACCTCCCCCAAAGAGAACGAGAGCACAGAACAAATGGAGGTGACCCCCTCTGACACAGCTGCGCTCTTCTTGCCTCGGGCCACTCCCACCCTGGCCTAAGGACTGCCCCCTGACTCTGGGTGTGTGCGTTTGTCAGAAATAGAATCAGGTCTTCAATCAAGATAACACACTGGTAGTGGCACACATGACACCCACACGGTATTACAACCCCACTTTGCTCCATTAAGTACCAGACAGTGCCTGTAAAAAGGAAAATGTCTGACAAAAACTCATTGGTGTATTTTGTTCCAATGTTAAACCATTCATTACTTGGTTCAGTTGGAATGTCAGACATGTTTATATGGATGTCTTTGCTTGGTGAGGAGTTGGATGGCTCAGACGGTCAAGGCTCTTCTACCACAGCTGATTGGGTGGACCAGTGCCCACTGAAGTAGTTGCTGTCTGCTTCACCGTAGGCCCAGTGTAACTTTTATATATGTATTTGTTTAAAAAAAATAAAAAATACTTGAACTGGTTGAATTCATTAAAAATAATTAAATGTACTGCACTTTTATATGCCCTGCCTTATCTGGATGCCTTTATCAACACGCCACTCATCCATCCTTTCAAGAAGTACTTCATGTTTAGTTAATGGGCTTTATTCAATATGGCAAGTGCTGTTTTTCAGGCTGCTATCGTAGTGCTTATTGTACTATTCTAAACCTCCATTTTTGTTTGTTAATAATGGTTGAGGTGGAATAGTAAAAAGCTGTCCAATATTAAAAACTTTACGGTTTGCCTTACATTATTGTGGCAGAGAATGCTCTCCTGTCACAACTGTTGCAGTTTGCAGGTATGATTTAAGGTGTCTCAATTTCTTTAAATAAAGCATTATTTAAAAATGAACATGCTTTGTGCAGCCATTTGCAAATCATGTTTACTTTTTATGGGAGATACAGCAATATCTTGATGCAACATTCATCTTTATTACAGGCAGGTTTAAAAGCAACAAAACATGACAGCTTTGATACCTAGACCAGAGCATGACCTTCATTTTCTAGTTATTCTTTAACAAGGTTAGGAAAACATTTCTTGGTACATTTGCTAATTGCTGCTGTTCATGTCTGAACTGAAACATTGGAGGTTACGCCTCAACGCACACAGAAGCAGTGGACGTGCTGTGGGGAGAGGTAGGTTGTCATTCCAGCCATCACCTGGGATAAGCCGCAGCAAAAAAAATCTTTGTTGGTTACATACAGTACAAACCAACCAATCACAGATTTCCATGCTGCTGAAATGAAATAACATTAATTTAGAAATATAGGAAATTACTCAATTGAATGACTTACAAAACCCTCATTCAATAAAGAAAGCTAACATCAGGAGCTCTGTCCAGTAACCTTCACTTTTAAGGTACTGGTATAGCTTGCTGCTGTAACCTTAGTGTTAGTGAGGTCCAAAATAGAATATTACAAGTTCTCTTAAATAAAATAGCTTAACCGATATACATTGTGGTCCACAGCTAGTCTGACTCACAAGAACAGCAACTGAAACCTTAGCACTCGACAACCAGTCTGGTCACCACCACCCATTCGCTCATATGTAAAGCTAGTATTGTATGTCAGTAGTTGCGTAAGCAGGATGCGGAGCAGAAGGGTGACACTGACAACAGGATCTCATACCATGCTGAGCTCTCTGTAGGAGTAAGGGAGCCATTTCAGATCATCCTACATTCAAGGTACAATACAAAAAAACACTGCATGGCATTATGTTTCCTTTAAAGGATTAGTTGTGTATTTCTACAGCCTTTGAAATGTGGTTTGGGGATGAAGGTGTCATCTCCAACCTGGAGGTGGAGACGCAGGGACAGTTCAGCCAAGGGTTTGAATATTCTTCAGTAGCACTGGCTTGAGGAGAGCAGCAGAAATGTCCGCTTGCACTGCGGCATCCCAAGAAAATGTCAGCAGAACCGCAGGGACCTCCGAGAGAGAGAGGCATTAGTCAGCACCTTTGTACAACAAAAGTAAATTGGTTGCATTGCTTATTTTGCCTGATATTTACATTTCTGAAAAAATATGTCTCTGCTTACCAGGCTACATTCATTCAAGGCCAACTCTTGGGCCTCCCGGAGTTTGTGTCCTCCTGGCGCCACCAGCTCAAAGGGCTGCCAGCCGTCCACCAGGGAGTCCCGCACAAACTGGAAGAGCACAGACACCTTGTCCCAGGCCAGGAAGGTGCCTGAAGGGCAAAATATGTGAAAATGGAGGCACTGTGCTTTTACAGCATTATCCACTAGCGTTGCTGCAGGTAGAAAATTCTACTAAATGTTCTGTATTTGACCCAAGCGGTCTCCAATCAATGTCTGGTTGTGCATGTGAGTTTGGAGCGTAACTCTACAAATCTAAGAATGATTGTCAGTGTCAATTTATTAGCCCCCCAAATGTATTTGACTGGTGAATACCTACAGTACACCAGCTGTTGGAAACCCTAAACATTCTTTGCTCAAATGTTTATAGAGTACAAGTAAAAGGTTTGGACACACCTACTCATTCAAGGGTTTTTCTTTATTTTTTACTATTTTCTACATTGTAGAATAATAGTGAAGACATCATAGCTATGAAATAACACACATGGACTCATGTAGTAACCAAAACAGTTAAATCAAAATCTACTTTATATTTGAGATTCTTCAAAGTAGCCACCCTTGGCCTTGACAGCTTTGCATACTCTTAGCCTTCTCTCAACCAGCTTCATGAGGAATGCTTTTCCAATAGTCTTGAAGGAGTTCCCACATATGCTGAGCACTTGTTGGCTGCTTTTTCTTCACTCTGCGGTTCAACTCATCCCAAAATATTTCAATTGGGTTGAGGTCAGGTGATTGTGGAGGCCAGGTCATCTGATGCAGCACTCCATCACTCTCCTTCTTGGTCAAATAGCATTTACACAGCCCGTGGGTTTGTTTTGGGTCATTGTCCTGTTCAAAAACAAATGATAGTCCCACTAAGTGCAAACCAGATGGGATGGTGTATCACTGCTGAATGCTGTTGTAGCCATGCTGGTTAAGTATGGATTGAATTCTAAATAAACCACGAACGTGTCACCAGCAAAGCACCCCCACACCTCCTCAATGCTTCATGGTGGGAACTACACATACGGAGATCATCCATTCACCTACTCTGCGTCTCACAAAGACACAGCGGTTGGAAACAAAAAGTTCAAATTTGGACTCAGACCAAAGGACAGATTTCCACTGGTGTAATGTCCATTGCTTATGTTTCTTGGCACAAGCAAGTCTCTTCTTATTGTGTCCTTTAGTAGTGGTTTCTTTGCAGCAATTCGACCATGAAGGCCTGATTCACGCAGTCTCCTCTGAATAGATGACGTTGAGATGTCTGTTACTTGAACTCTGGAAAGCATTTATTTGGACTGCAATCTGAGGCTAGTAACTAATGAACTTATCCTCTGCAGCAGAGGTAACTCTGGGTCTTCCTTTCCTGTGCCAGTCCTCATGAGAGACAGTTTCATCATAGCGTGATGGTTTTTGCAACTGCACTTTTTTATTTTATATTTATTTAACTAGGTAAGTCAGTTAAGAACAAATTATTATTTACCATGATGGCCTAGGAACAGTGGGTTAAC
This sequence comes from Oncorhynchus masou masou, assembly GCF_036934945.1. Classification (NCBI taxonomy): domain Eukaryota; kingdom Metazoa; phylum Chordata; class Actinopteri; order Salmoniformes; family Salmonidae; genus Oncorhynchus; species Oncorhynchus masou. The sequence goes on along the minus strand of NC_088235.1, from coordinate 82,084,944 downwards.
TGCCTTGTTCAGGGGCAGAACAACAGATTTTTACCTTGTCAGCTCGGGGATTCGGTCTAGCAACTTTTCGGTTACTGGCCCAACACTCTTGAAGAAACTTTCAAAGTTCCTGAAATGTTCTGGATTGACTGACCTTCATGTCTTAAAGTAATGATAGACTGTCGTTTCTCTTTGCTTATTTGTGCTGTTCTTGCCATAATATGGACTTGGTCTTTTATCAAATAGGGCCATCTTCTTTATACCACCACTTCCTTGTCACAAATGTATTAAGGAAATAAATACCACAAATTAACAATGCACACCTGTTAATTTAAATGGCTTCCAGGTGACTACCTCATGAAGCTGGTTGAGAGAATGCCAAGAGTGTACAAAGATGTCATCAAGGCAAAGGGTGACTACTTTGAAGAACCTCAAATATAAAAAAAGATGTTGATTTATTTAACACATTTTTAGTTACTACATGATTCCATATGTGTTATTTCATAGTTTTGATGTCTTCACTATTATTCTACAAAGTAGAAAATAGTAAAAATAAAGAAAAACCCTTGAATGAGTAGGTGTGTACAAACTTGACGTACGGTCTATCACAGTGCCATCCGTTTTGTCACCAAAGCCCCATATACCACCCACCACTGCGACCTGTATGCTCTAGTCAGCTGGCACTGGCTACATATTCGTCGCCAGACCCACTGGCTCCAGGTCATCTATAAGTCTATGCTAGGTAAAGTTACGCCTTATCTCAGCCCACTGGTCACGATAACAACACCCACCCGTAGCACGCGCTCCAGCAGGTATATCTCACTGGTCATCCCCAAAGCCAACACCTCCTTTGGACGCCTTTCCTTCCAGTTCTCTGCTGCCAATGACTGGAACGAATTGCAAAAATCGCTGGAGACTTATATTTCCCTCACTAACTTTAAACATCAGCTATCTGAGCAGCTAACCGATCGCTGCAGCTGTGCCCAACTCATCCCCATATTGTTTTTATTTTATTTTCTGCTCTTTTGCACACCAGTATTTCTACTTGCACATCATCATCTGCACATCTATCACTCCAGTGTTAATTTTCTAAATTATAATTACTTCGCTACCATGGCCTATTTATTGCCATACCTCCTCACGCCATTTGCACACTTCTTTTTTTCTATTGTGTTATTGACTGTACGCTTGTTTATTCCATGTGTAACTGTTGTTGTTTGTGTCGCACTGCTTTGCTTTATCTTGGCCAGGTCGCACTTTTAAATAAGAACTTGTTCCCAACTAGCCTACCTGGTTAAATAAAGGTGAGATAAAATATAGATATTTTTTAAACTCTATTTCTGCTTATCACATTAAAGTAAGTGTTTGCTGGCAGATACAGACCCTGCAGTATGTTTCCATCAGGCAGTCGTATTCTCAGCAGGGTGTAGTTGTACTTCCTCCTCTCCCTCTGCTCCTCTCTCTCCCGCATGGCTTTGGTACGCAGCATGGTGTTCTTCTCCACCGCCTCGCTCCTGAATACCACACACAACCACCATGACTTTATCTTACAAACAAAATAGTCATAACTGGAACAAACCACCCAACAATAATACACATGTCATGTGCACTAACGGAGTGTACCTTACACAATAACAAATACAAGTGGTATCAGTGCCATCAGTGAGTTGTCCATACTTTTGCTGCTGCTCCCTCTTGAGCTCCTCTGCAGTGAGGTTGTAGAACTCTGGGGGTAGTTCGAAACGCATGGCGTTGGGGGAGGGTCTGAAGGTCTGGGGCTGGTGGTCCAGCTGGGCTCTGACTGGCTCTCCCCTTTGCAGCCGGTCCATACTCTCCTTCATCACCTCCAGGGCCTCCGGGTCATGCTCCATCAGCACCAGGAACTCTTCACTTTCCTCTGGGAAGGCAAGATGAATCAGCAATTATTATCCCGGGTACCACTTACAGCAGTGGTTCTCAACTGGTTTTGTATTGGGATCCAAATTGAATCAGGTTGTCTCGATCCAATATTTGCGCCGCTTTTTGTTGTCGATGTCGTCAAAGATGCAATCTGGAAAACTATTTTGATAGTAAATGTAGCAATTATATGACAAGGGAACAACAGTCCCACTGTTTTCATTGTCAATAATTCCATTTTGCACATACAGTTGAAGTCGGAAGTTTACATACACTTAGGTTGGAGTCATTAAAATGAGTTTTTCAACCACTCCACAAATTTCTTGTTAACAAACTATAGTTTTAGTTTACTTTGTGCATGACAAGTAATTTTTCCAAAAATTGTTTACAGACATATTATTTCACTTATAATTCACTGTATCACAATTTCAATGGGTCAGATGAAGAATGTTAAGCTCACTGGTTTGAGACCAAAAACCAAATCCGCTAAATAGTGCTGCTAATAACTCTATATTGAAAATACCCACTTTCTTCCTGGTTTTAGTTTTGGCTAGAGTATAACATACACTACATTACCAAAAGTATGTGGACACCTGCTCGTATGGAGTTGGTCACTCCTTTGCTGCTATAACAGCCTCCACTCTTCAGGGAAGGCTTTCTACTAGATGTTGGAACATTGCTGCGGGGACCTGCGTCCATTCAGCCACAAGAGCATTAGTGAGATTGGGCACTGATATTGGGAATTAGGCCCGCAGTCGGCATTCAAATTCATCTCGAAGGTGTTTGATGGGGTTGAGGTCAGGGATTTGTGTAGGCCAGTCAAGTTCTTCCACACCGATCTCGACAAACCACTTCTGAATGGACCTCACTTAGTGCACGGGTGCATTGTCATGCTTAAACTGGAAAGGGCCATCCCCAAAATGTTGCCACAAAGTTGGAAGCACAGAATCGTCTAGAATGCCATTGTATGCTGTAGTGTTAAGATTTCCCCCTGGAACTAAGGGACCTAGCCCGAACCATAAAAAACAGCCCCAGACCATTATTCCTCCTCCACCAAAATTTACAGTTGACACTATCTGTTCGGGCAGGTTGCATTCTCCTGGCATCCGCCAAACCCAGATTTATCCTTCGGACTGACAGATGATTAAGCGTGATTCATTACTCCAGAGAACGTGTTTCCACTGCTCCAGAGTCCAATGGCAAGCTTTACACTACTCCAGCCGACACTTGGCATTGCGCATGGTGATCTTAGGATTGTGTGTGGCTGCTCGGCCATGGAAACCCATTTCATTAACCTCCTGCTGAACAGTTATTGTGCTGACGTTGCTTCCGCAGGCAGTTTGGAACTCAGCAGTGAGTGTTGCAACCAAGGACAGGCGATTTTTACGCGCCTCAGCACTCGGTGGTCCCGTTCTGTGTGCTTGTGTGGCCTACAACTTCGCGGCTGAGCCGTTGGTGTGCCTAAACATTTCCAGTTCACAATAACAGCACGTACAGTTGACCGGGGCAGCTCTAGCAGGGCAGACATTTGACGAACTGAAAGGTGCCATCCTGTGACGGTGCCACGTTGAAAGTCACTGAGCTCTTCGGGAAGGCCCTTTTACTGACCATGTTTGTCTATGGAGATTGCATGGCTGTGTGCTTGATTTTATACACCCAGCAGCAATGGGTGTGGCTGAAATAGTTGAATCCACAAATTTGAAAAGGGTGTCCACATACTTTTGTATATATAGTGTATTTAAATAAAAATACTCAGACACTCATTTAAAACCTCCCGCGACACACCAGCTGAGAATCGCTGCCCTTTAGTATGCCTCTGCAGAAACATACTAGACCACACAGACAATAGGATGCACAGATTTTGCATTTGGATGGGTTTACCCTGTCCCTCCACATCCAGCATGATGCTCTGAAAGCCCACAGCCTGCAAGAACTCCCGACTGCCCTCCACAGTCTTCACCTTCTCCTAAGGAGAGAGAGAGTGAGATCAGAGAGAGAGATCAGAGAGAGAGAGATCGAGAACGGGATCAGACAGGGAGAGAGAGAGATCAGACAGGGAGAGAGAGAGATCAGACAGGGAGAGAGGTGAATGGACCACACAGACAGAAAACATTGAGTCTCACATTACCCTCCTTATGACTCAAATGTACCTGGAACACCTTGTTACTGAGTTTGATCTTCCTGTACTTCTCCTCTGTGGGGTTCTTACAGATGTTTTCAATGTACCTGACAGGATGGGAGAAAATTATGGGATGTCAGGACACTCATCACATGAACTCTTGTCAAAATGACAATGTAAATCACACATTATAGCAGGGTTTCCCAAACTCGAGCCTGGGCTCCCCCCTGGGTGCACATGCTTTTTGCCCGAGCACTACACAGCTGATTCAAAGAATCAAAGCTTGATGATGAATTGGTTATTTGAATCAGCTGTGAAGTGCTAGGGCAAAAACCAAAAACGTACAGTCAGGGGGGCCCCAGGACAGATTTTTAGGAAACCCTGCATTATAGGACAGTTCCATTTCTCACTTGCTTATGATGTCCACTGCAGCCTTGACTTTCTCCTTGTCCTTGTTGAAGGTATGAACCATCATTATGGAAGCCTCCACTGCGTCCTCTTCAAACCGCTGTTGGACAAGAGAAGGTTTATCATGTGTATTCAGTCAGGACCATGCTAATGAAAAAGGAGAGTTTGTGACAAATTAGTGTTAAGGCTTTATACATGAATTCTTCATGTCAGTCAAAATCAGATAATGCAATCATGATTATCATACAATCATGACATCATATGACTTTAAAAAGAAGATTCACAGACCTACCATGAAAATGGCCTCTTTAATGTGCACTTCTCTCTCGCTCTTAGTTAAGGTGGCTCCAGTAAGCGGGCAGGTGAAATACACACCTGTTACTGAGAGAAATGCCGGATCCTTAACACTGGAGCCCTGCAAAAGACGACACATACTAGCTATAAATAACAACTCAATAGTAGTAGTGGCACAATAATTTGTATGTGAGCAACAGTAACATGCTGACCACACCGCTCGCGTTGGTAAATAAATGTACACATACATGTTATTCAATCATTGCAGCCACACTTGTCGTGCGCTTGTGACGCTTGACTCGCTGCAAGTCCCGCCTCTCCCATCTCCTCAATGGTTTTTAGCAGCATATACCCACATGGGTGATTTTAAGATGAACTGAGGTACACACTCCAGTCCAGTTGGTAGTGGTAATGCACATTAAAGATGGTTGCTAACTGCCATTTAAGTCAAAAGAAGAAGCCTGAAGGAGGAAAGATTAGTAGAAACTAACTTTACCCTTTTATCTGTGAATAATTGTCAGAGTAGAGGACCTTGTGCATTTCAGGTAAAATAACAACCCAATGTTAATATCCCAGGACAAATTAGCTAGCTAAATGTTTCATGCTTTTCAACCTGTCCCCAAATTAATATAGTCGGTTCAGAGTTTGTTTTGATATTTTAAACTACGTGTCCTGATCGCATCTGGTGTGGGTGGACAAAATAAAGATGCGTGCGATGAAGTATGCAGTCTGGTCAGCATGTAAGGGAAATGTATTCATGTAATGTATTCCTTGCCTCAACAGCTGTTATCTTTTCCTTCTCGGTCGCTGCTACTGCTGCAGCTTCTGCCTCAAGCTCTCTTTTCACTGTGGAGTGATAAATAAATAAAGACCATTAACCCACAACCCAGTTCTCTATTTCTGACCACTGATGTGAAACACCTGCACGGCTTTGACATCATCAGTCATTCAAGCAGCAGTTGTTTCATGCATAGGAATCGCTCACCCTGGAGCCGGATGGCATCCTGTGAGGTTTGTGCCCGTGGGCGTGGCTGCCCCTCAATCCTGGCCAGAGCTGCAGCCCCTGCCTTCTGAGCTCCTTCAGTGGGAGCAGCATGATGGGGCTTGGCAGGGCCACTGTTCTGCACCACTCGGGGCTTGGAGCTGCAGGGAACAGAAGGGGACATGTTCACCATTTGACTGCACTTACACTGCATGCTGTGATGTATAAAGTTATATGGCTTGTTAGCTAAACTCACAAGGGTTTGCATTTAATAGAACAGGCTATGATGATGTAGTCTGGCTGATACCAAACTCAAAGTCCTCCTGACTTCAGAGTCTGGAAAGGCTGTTTTGATTTTATTGGCAGGATGAGTTGATAATGAAGTGGGCTGTGCTTTTACTGTTTGGTTCTCCTCTGGCTCTTTCTCACACCATGCGTCTGTCTTTTACGCCTGCTACATTAGGTTACTCTCAATCAAACACCCACAGAGAGCTGCCCCCTTCCATTACATCTGTTACAGTTTCAAATCCAAACGAGAGGTCTCAAACATAGAAATATTATATTTTGTTCAACCCCCGAGGAATTTTTTTGTTGTTGAGAGAACCAATCAATGCCTCCGCTCAATTACTGAGCGAATATCGCATTAATAAACGGCCTCCTATCCAGACCAGTGAGTCACAGCTCTTCCTCCATAGAGATCCTATTAAATTGGTCCGTGCTCCCCGGGATGTCCCCACTGAAGTTGACACTCTAAATGGTTAGGATAGGACCGTCCCAAGGATAACGGAGAGCACTGACCCTATTAAATTTAATTAACGTTATAAAGTATTACAATTCCTGACTATGTCTTCCTCGCTGTGTGGTGGCGTAAACCAGGCTAATGTAACGATGATGCACCCTGTCCTGAACACTAGAAAAACAAACATAACAGAGCCCATCCAAGTCAAGGGGAAGGCAACTCTACAAATCATATATGCCATATATTTGCGGTGTCGATTATGTTAACATTTTTTCAACAACTAAACTGTCAACAGCATGAGCAAAGCAATTAACGTTAGCTGGCTCGGTTAGCGTGCTAGCTCACTAGAAAAGTTTGTTTACCTGCCGCCTTCTGCGAGTTTCTTTCCAGGCCCCGCTGACTTGAATTTTATATCTTTCTTTATGTCCTCGAAAAATTTCTTCATTGTTTACTGTTTTTCACAAGAAAATAACCTGAAACACAGCACAGCTGAATGAGAAAAGCTTAGTATATTCTTTACATCAAAATGCAAGGGTCGTTAGCCCAGCCACAAAGTCATACTCCGCCTATTTCGACAATGTATTCTTAAATGTGATTTTAAACCTAACATTGAACACTTTTTTAACCTTATGCCTAACCGTAAATTAAGATCAAAAAGCAAATTTTGTTTTCATAAATTTTTACAATAAAGCACATTTGGACTTTGTGGCTATGCTATCTAGTGGAAAAACCGAAAGAAAGAGGAAACGGGTCTGTCCACGAAGTAGTGATAAATTATGTACAGCGGCCTCTGGTGGTCTGGATGTACAATCATGCGGCTGCGTTCCAATGAAATAAATACGCTTTTCTCAATTGCGTACAAGCAATTTTGGGATCGATGTTGAAATCTATAGCAGAAGAGCAATTATCAAATGCTCACATACATAAACATAACTTCTGATACTTTTCTTGCCTTTGTACCCGACTTGTATATCTTAGAACATCTTTTTCAAAACTTTAAATACAAATGTAATCAGTGAATACAAAATTCAGTGTTTAGCAGGGGCTTTTCTAGGATTTGAAGACATTGGGGGCATAGCCCAAAGCCAGTAGGGGGGTCTCCTCGGGGAGGAATTTCAACAGCTAAATGCGTTAATTTGTTGCACTTTGAGATTAATATTGAGAGATTAGAACATTGAGATTTTAGATATTTTTTCAGGTAACTTGCACCATCCACAGCAGACACTGCCAGTACTCAATTACATTTCCTACTGTGGATCTTTCTACTCTGGAACACTCTTTACTCTCTACTCTGGAACACATAGCCTACATATACAGGCTATTGCCAAAAAACACTCAACATCAGACAGTCTGACCTGTCCAATAAGGCAAAACTGATGAAAGAATCCCACAGTACCCAAACAAACACACTCTCTCTCTCTCTCTCTCTCTCTCTCTCTCTCTCTCACACACACACACACACCCCCCCCCCCCCCACACACACACACTGTGCAGTAATTAGAATCCATAGAGCAGCTTTAAGTGATACAGTCGACTGTGCTCAACATTCCTCTGCCTCTCTCCATCACTTTCTCTGTGCCGTCTGTTGCTGTCTCTCGTCTCTCTTCTTCTGTTGCTGTCTCTTAGTATTCTATGTTGCTGTCGCTTGTCTACCATCCTCTCTCAATTTGAAGAAAGAAGTTCAACAGCAGGTTGAAACTTGAGTGTAAAACATGGTAGTTCTGGATGTTGTTTGAAAGCCTAACACAACAAAATAGACAGCGCTAAGGTGATGATAAATTCAAAACATCCATATGCATATTATAGGTTATGCATACGCATGTGCTTAAGAGCCCAAGCCCGTTTAATTTGTTTTATTTTTTATTATGATTGTGCCATTACACAATACATAGCCTACCATATATTAAGCATTGCAGAAAAACATAAAACAAAACTGATTTTCAAATGTCTTTGGGACATAATTTGTCAGGCCTATGCCCCGAAATAAAACACATTTCAGTCATCGTTTTTGAGTGTGGATTTCATTATTATGCATACTGGGTGGACTGGTTACCTTATGCTACACTCCAAAATGTCAATCCATGAGTCTGGGAGAGAAAGTATAGCCCTAGGCGGTGCTGTTGGTTCATTGATTTATTCAGGGCGGCGTACAGTTAGCCTACAATTAGTGAATATGTATTTGATTTTGAATAGCCAAGTAATAGGGAATTTTTATATTTTCATAATTAATTGGGCGACACATTACCTTCAGCTATACAGAATATCTTACCACCATGCGTCTCCTCCGCTCTCTAATTTATTCCTTTCTCGAGTGCGCAGAGGGGCAACAGTTTAGTGAATTATGTTCCTTTGCGAAAACATGTTACTATCGATGTTCCCGAACAGATTTCACTTGGTTGCCCAAATTAAACACTGGGTAGCTGCAGGAATAGGGTTGGAGAACGCATGGCATACAGAATAACACCTGTCGTGCAGCGATTCTCAAACAGTGGACAATGCTTGGAGTGAAATAAGTGTTCTTATATTTATTTCTCAGCAGCTCATATTAAGCATATCTCCACAATAAAACGGAAGTAGCCTACCCGGCATCATTGACAAACGGACTGGTGGGAAAGCCTCCATTTTCTATTTGAGTGTATACAGATGACTTCTTTATTCCCCCACCCATGTTCCTCTCATTTGATAATGGGCCATTCTGAAGCTAAACTAATTGTACATATTTGTAAAGACAAGATTAAATTGAGAATAATCTGATCATTGAAAATATGATCACTTAATGAGAGAACAGCTTTTGCAGCCTGAGGCAAGGAAAAGAGTGCTTTTTTTGTGACTTTCTCAAATCATCAATAGCCTAAACCCTTGATTTTCCCACATTTAGTGAGGTTATAGTTTTATTATAAAATCAATTAAATTGTTTTTTTTCTTCTCCTTAATCTACACACAATAAACCATAATGACAAAGCAAAAACAGTTTTTATACATTTTTGCTAATTTAAAAAATAGAACTGAAATATCAAATTTTCATAAGTATTCAGACCCTTTACTCAGTACTTTGTTGAAGCACTTTTGGCAGCGATTATAACCTTGAGTTTTCTACAAGCTTGGCACGCCTGTATTTGGGGAGTTTCTCAGATTCTTCTCTGTAGATCCACTGAAACTCTGTCAGGTTGGATGGGGAGCGTTGCTGCATAGTTTTTTTTTCAGGTCTCTCCTGAGAAGCCACTCCTGCTTTGCCTTGGCTGTGTGCTTAGGGCTGTTGTCCTGTTGGAAGGTGAACCTTCGCCCCAGTCTGGGGTCCTGAGTGCTCTGGAGAAGGTTTTCATCAAGGATCTCTCTGTACCTTGCTCCATCCATCTTAGCCTCAATCCTGACTAGTCTCCCAGTCCCTGCCACTGAAAAACATCCCCACAGCATGATGCTGCCACCACCATGCTTCACCGTAGGGATGGTGCCAGGTTTCCTCCAAACGTGACACTTGGCATTCAGGCCAAATAGTTCAATCTTGGTTTCATCAGATGACAGAATGTTGTTTGTCATGATCTTTTGGCTAACTCCAAGCAAGCTATCATGTGCCTTTTACTGAGAAGTGGCTTCCGCCTGGTTGGTGGAGTGCTCCAGAGATGGTTGTCATTCTGGAAGGTTCTCTCATCTCCACAGAGGAACTCTCGAGCTGTGTCAGAGTGGCCATCGGGTTCTTAGTCACCTCCCTGACCAAGGCCCTTCTCCCCGATTTCTCAAATCATCAATAGCCTAAACCCTTGATTTTCCCACATTTAGTGAGGTTATAGTTTTATTATAAAATCAATTAAATTGTTTTTTTCTTCTCCTTAATCTACACACAATAAACCATAATGACAAAGCAAAAACAGTTTTTATACATTTTTGCTAATTTAAAAAATAGAACTGAAATATCAAATTTTCATAAGTATTCAGACCCTTTACTCAGTACTTTGTTGAAGCACTTTTGGCAGCGATTATAACCTTGAGTTTTCTACAAGCTTGGCACGCCTGTATTTGGGGAGTTTCTCAGATTCTTCTCTGTAGATCCACTGAAACTCTGTCAGGTTGGATGGGGAGCGTTGCTGCATAGTTTTTTTTTCAGGTCTCTCCTGAGAAGCCACTCCTGCTTTGCCTTGGCTGTGTGCTTAGGGCTGTTGTCCTGTTGGAAGGTGAACCTTCGCCCCAGTCTGGGGTCCTGAGTGCTCTGGAGAAGGTTTTCATCAAGGATCTCTCTGTACCTTGCTCCATCCATCTTAGCCTCAATCCTGACTAGTCTCCCAGTCCCTGCCACTGAAAAACATCCCCACAGCATGATGCTGCCACCACCATGCTTCACCGTAGGGATGGTGCCAGGTTTCCTCCAAACGTGACACTTGGCATTCAGGCCAAATAGTTCAATCTTGGTTTCATCAGATGACAGAATGTTGTTTGTCATGATCTTTTGGCTAACTCCAAGCAAGCTATCATGTGCCTTTTACTGAGAAGTGGCTTCCGCCTGGTTGGTGGAGTGCTCCAGAGATGGTTGTCATTCTGGAAGGTTCTCTCATCTCCACAGAGGAACTCTCGAGCTGTGTCAGAGTGGCCATCGGGTTCTTAGTCACCTCCCTGACCAAGGCCCTTCTCCCCCGATTTCTCAGTTTGGCCGGGCGGCCAGCTCTAGGACGAGTCTTGGTGGTACCAAACTTCCTACATTTAAGGATGATGGAGGCCACTGTCTTCTTGGCTTTGGTACTGTCGTGGAAATTCTTACACAGGGACACTTGAAGTCAGTCTTAATATGAATCATTATTTATTTGTCAGCGTGCTGGGGAGGTTCCAACCAACTCAATGCACCATTGTACACGTCAATCAGGAGCTCTGCCTGGGAAGTCCCAGCAGTTGTCTTGTTTACGGCTTTACATAGACAAGTTATATTTGCATAATTAATTCTGTCAGGACCCGGTTACGAACTCGGGTCTCCGGTGTGAGAAACAGTCACTTAGCAAACTGAGCCACTAATAGTCGGCAGAACCCAGAAGATAAGGCAGACACAGCAGTACTTAAGACGGTGTTTTAATAAAGTAAAAAGAAAAGTTACGGCAAAAAATATAAATCCACAACGTCAAAAGTAATTCCAAGAGAAAAAGGTAATCCTCCAAGTCAAAAGGTAAATCCACAAGGTGGTAGGTACAGCAGGAAAAAAGCCTCAAAAGATAATCAAACGAGAACAAAAACAGAGTACCACAAGAGAGTCCAACTGGAGCAACAAATGTTCACAGCATCACTGGGGCTGGGTGCTAACATTCAAACACAGAGCAAAGAACTGAGGGAAAACTAAGGGTCCAAATACATTCAAGGGAAACGAGGCACAGGTGCAAATAATAACTGGAAACAAGGGAAAACAAAAGGGTCAAAAAGCACCATGGGGGCATTTAGTGGCCAAAACCGAAACAATCCAGGCCAAATCCTGGCATAATTCATCTTTACCGTTTTGTTTGATTTATGTGACCGACCAATACTGGTTCATAACCCGTGACAGACCAATATATCACAAGGCTTCTTCACTCTAAGCTGAAACCTTGAAACTGAGATATCTTTTGATCTTAAGAACAAGGTCTGGGCGAACTGCTAAATTGCAGCTACTGATAGTGAGGATTTGTTCAGTCAGCCACTTGCATGAACACATAAATTAGTTCATAGAACAGCACATGAATAGAACACAGAAATTAGTTATCAGAAAAGCATAAACATAAAAATGTCCATTATAGTACCCTTCCCCAGATCTGTGCCTCGACACAATCCTGTCTCTGAGCTCTGCGGACAATTCCTTCGACCTCATGGCTTGGTTTTTGCTCTGACATGTACTGTCAACTGTGGGACTTGACATAGACAGGTGTGTGCCTTTCCAAATCATGTCCAATCAATTGAATTTACCACATGTGGACTCCAATAAAGTTGTAGAAACATCTCAAGAATGATCAATGAAAACAGGATGCACCCGATCTCAATTTGGAGTCTCATAGCAAAGGGTCTGAATTCTTACGTAAATAAGGTATTTCGGTTATTTATTTGTAAGAAATTTGCAAACATTTCTAAAAACCAGTTTTCGCTTTGTCATTACGTGTAACGATCGTTGTTGGAAGGATGGTGGACCAAGATGTAACGTGGGGTAGGTTAATATTTTATTTATTTATTTATGATAAACCGGCACAAAACAAGAAAGAGTAACAAAATGAACCATACAGCTTTGTAGAGCTTAAAAAGCAACAATACAAAATCAAGATCCCACAAACAACAGGTGGGAAAAGGCTGCCTAAATATGATCCTCAATCAGAGACAACAATAGACAGCTGCCTCTGATTGGGAACCATAACAGGCCAACATAGAAAATAAAAAACTAGACTACCCACCCTAGTCACACCCTGACCTAACCAAAATAAAGAAATAAAAGGTTCTCTAAGGTCAAGGCGTGACATTATGGTGTATTGTGTGTAAATTGCTGAGGATTTAAATAATTTAAAGGATATATTGTTTTAGTATAAGGCTGTAATGTAACAAAACAAAAGTCACGGGTCGAAATCCGATATATATTCTATATTTCTAACACATTCTAAGGTTTGTATCATTCACAACTAAAGTTAACAAATAACTCTAAATCTAGCATATAGGACCTGTTTCAAATGATCACGTTTACGCTCAACAGAGTCACTTCCTATGCGCACTCGCTCCGGGAATGGGGAAAATATCCTTTCTAATTTATTCAGTTAAGTGGAATTATATTATTTTTACTATAAAATCATATAATATAAAATAATGGCATGGGACATATAAGCATATCTTGTCAGCAAAATGAACAAGCTTATGCCATGGAGCATAGCCAGATAACATACAGTAGGTTATGCCAACTTATATTCTGTTCTTCTGAAATACATCTTTTTCATTACATAATGTTTCCTTAGACTTGACTAAAATAAAGAATGGATTTATTGTGATGTTGTATATGCAATTTATTTATTAGACTTTTTAAAATATAGATGTACTAAAGACATGCATCTGCAGCTTGTATGTATGGAAGCCTGGAGATGCTAAAGGTGTTTACAATACCAGTCAAAAGTTTGGAAACACCTACTCATTATTTTAGTTATTTTCTACATTGTAGAATAGCTATTTTCTACATTATAGAATAATAGTTAAGACATTACAACTATGAAATAACACATATAGAATAATGTAGTAACCATTAAAGTGTTAAACAACAAATCTAAATATATTTTATATATTTATATTCTTCAAAGTAGCCACCTTTTGCATTGAAGACAGCTTTGTACACTCTTGGCATTCTCTCAACCAGTTTCATGAGGAATGCTTTTCCAACTGTCTTGAAGGAGTTCCTACATAAGCTGAGCACTTGTTGGCTGCTTTTCCTTCACTATGCTGTCCAAATCATCCCAAACCAATCTCAATCATGTTATACAGCACATCTGATGCAGCACTCTGATGCAGCCTGGAGGTGTATTTTGGGCCATGTCCTGTTGAAAAACGAATGATAGTCCCACTTAGCACAAACCAGATAGGATGGCGTATCGCTGCAGAATGCTGTGGTAGCCATGCTGGTTAAGTGTGCCTTGAATTCTAAATAAATCACAGACAGTGTCACCAGCAAAGTACCATCATACCTCCTCCTCCATGATTCATGGTAGGAACCACACATGCTGAGATCATCCATTCACCTACTCTGTGTCTCACAAAGACACGACGGTTGGAACCAAAAATCTTAAATTTGGACTCATCAGACCAAAGGACAGATTGCTCATGTTTCTTAACCCAAGCAAGTCTCTTCTTATTGGTGTCCTTTAGTAGTGGTTTCTTTGCAGCAATTCGACCATGGAGGCCTGATTCATGCAGTCTCCTCTGAACAGTTGATGTTGAGATGTGTCTGTTACTTGAACTCTGTGAAGAATTCCTTTGGGCTGCAATTTCTGAGGCTGGTAACTCTAATGAACTTATTCTCTGCATCAGAGGTAACTCTGTGTCTTCCTTTCCTGTGCTGGTCCTCATGAGAGACAGTTTCATCATAGCGCTTGAAGAAACTTTTTGCATTGACTGACCTACAAGTCTTAAAGTAATGATGGACTGTAATTTCTCTTAGCTTATTTGAGCTGTTCTAGCCATAAAATGGACTTGGTTTTTTACCAAATAGTGCTATCGCTGTCAGCGTTCTAGGTGAATGGATAAGGTGGAGTCAGGCGCAGGACACAGGTAGGAGTAAAAATCGTAACTTTACTCAATATCAACAATGTTCCAACAAGGATAAACATAAATATCCAGAGCACATAAATGAAACCACTTAACAATCACGCACAAATCAAAAGGGGAAGCCAGAGGGTTAAATAAGGAACACTGATTATGGAATGGAAACCAGGTGTGTACAATGAAGACAAAACAAAACGAAAATGAAACATGGATCGGTGGTGACTACAAAGTAATTGGGTGAGTGAAGCCAGGTGTGTAAGACAAAGATAAAACAAATGGAAAATGGAAAGTGGATCGGCGGTGGCTAGAAGGCCGGTGACGTCGACCGCCAAACGCCGCCCGAACAAGGAGAGGGACCAACTTTGGCGGAAGTTGTGACACTACCCCTGCCTTGTTACAACACAACTGATTGTCTCAAACACTGTTATTAATTTAAATGCTGTCACAACTTCCGCCGAAGTCAGTCCCTCTCCTTGTTCGGGCGGCGTTTGGCGGTCGACGTCACCGGCCTTTTAGCCACCGCCGATCCACTTTTCATTTTCCATTTGTTTTATCTTTGTCTTACACACCTGGCTTCACTCACCCAATTACTTGTTTATTATTTAACCCTCAATTCCCCATGTTTGTTTGTGAGTGATTGTTCGTTCTACATCGGCCCGTTATTGTGGGCTCGCTATTTTTGTATTTGTATTTGTATTTTTTTAGTTAAGTACGTTGATTACTCATATCTGCTGTCCTGCACCTGACTCTCTACACCAGCTACACACAGGACCATTACAAATGCACTCCAGATGATTACTTCATGAAGCTGGTTGAGAGAATGCCAAGAGTGTGCAAAGCTGTCATCAAGGCAAGTGGTTTCTATTTTTGGTTTTTACATGATTCCATATGTGTTATTTCGTAGTTTTTGTGTCTTCACTATTATTCTACAATGGAGAAAATAGTAAAATAAAGAAAAACCCTTGAATGAGTCAGTGTGTCCAAACTTTTGACTGGTACTGTATGTTCATTAATAGTCATGTTAATTACTGACAATATCCAGCAGACACAATTTCATGACTGCCACAGCCCTAGCCGTTTTGTCTGTTGCTGTCTGTGTCTTGTCTGTTGCAGTCTCGGGTTCTTGTTTATTACTGTCTCCTTGGTCTATCCTCATTTGTTATGGCCTGTTCTGTTCTTCTGATGTCTCTCTCCATCATATCATATTCTTCTGTTGTTGTCTCTGTCTCTAGTCTGGTGTGTTTTTTTCCATCATATCCTACTCTTCTGTTGCTGTCTCTGTGTCTTGTCTGGTTTATCTCTTTAGTTTTGCAAATCTTAAATGGTCTGTGTTTTGGGCCTGTGTCTGGGTCACCTACATCATCCTCAACCCTCCCATGTGCCCCTGGCTGCTGTTCTAAACGCTCCACTGGCCTGCTGTTCTAGATGTTAGATGTGCAAGTTGCAACATGCCATTAGTTATTTTTAAAGGGTGACTGCGCTTACTGATTTGGCCTTGTTTTAGATTTGGTTAATTAAGAAATTCTATAATTGAATTCATCTTATGTTGCAGCGGAGTATAGCTGAAAAAATATTCTACGGGTACTCCACAGCTGAGGCAAGATGACTGTGTTGCATCCCAGCATATTTTATGTGCTTCAGGATTCATTGATGTTGATGCTTTTCCTCCGGTCCTTGCTGATGTCTGCCAGGGAGTTCTGGATGTCCATCACGACCCCAGGGCATAGTGGAACTGACGGAGGCCTGTTTGTGCCTTGCCTAACTGGGAGTGGATGGCAGCCTGGAGAGTGAGGCAAGCAATTGTAAATATATATATATATATCCCATTTTTTAGCAGACGCTTTTGTCCAAAGCGACTTACAAGTCGGCTGGGGCCACTACTTTTTGCATATGGGTGGCCCCAGTGGGAATCGAACCCACGACGCTTGGCGTTGCAAGCGCCATGCTCTACCGACTGAGCCACACAGGACCCATAGGGCTTTACAGCAAGCAGACTCCATCAGTATACACTCACAAACACTGATGTGCACACACACACACACACTTTCTCACACCGAGGTGTAGTATGTCAGTTCTCTCCATTTCTCGACAGGCTTGATGATGCGTCCGCTCATAATGTCCACCAGAGTTGTCTGGGAGTTCTCAGTTCCCTGTCTGAACTCATCCACAGATGAAGGAGTGTACACTGGAGAGAATCAGGGAGAAAGAGAATCAGAGAAAGGATGAGAAAGAGAGAGAGAAAATGAAAGAGAGAACACTGCCGATTTTGCAAGTTTTCCTACTTACAAAGCATGTAGAGGTCTGTAATGTTTATCTCAGGTACACTTCAATTGTGAGAGACGGAATCTAAAACAAAAATCCAAAAAAATCATATTGTATGATTTTTAAGTAATTAATTTGCATTTTATTGCATGACATAAGTATTTGATCACCTACCAACCAGTAAGAATTCCAGCTCTCACAGACCTGTTAGTTTTTCTTTAAGAAGCCCTCCTGTTCTCCACTCATTACCTGTATTAACTGCACCTGTGAACTCGTTACCTGTATAAAAGACACCTGTCCACACATTCAAACAAACTCCAACCTCTCCACAATGGCAAAGACCAGAGAGCTGTGTAAGGACATCAGGGTTAAAATTGTAGACCTGCACAAGGCTGGGATGGGCTACAGGACAATAGGCAAGCAGCTTGGTGAGAAGGCAACAACTGTTGGCGCAATTATTAGAAAATGGAAGAAGTTCAAGATGACGGTCAATCACCCTCGGTCTGGGGCTAGGACTCCATGCAAGATCTCAAGTATAATTAATTTCTTCCTGGTACGGGACCAACATTTTTTATGTACCTAATCATAGAATTACATATAGAATCCCTAGTGATTCAATAGGATCTCTGGCCCTATTCATAAATATTTGTCATTTAACTTTTTCAATTTATTACATTTTATTGTGGTATAAACACAAGCTGTCATCTTTTCATCTGTTGTCAAACAATCACTTCAATGGGCTGGGCTACCGGCGCACATTCATCCACTCGCAACATATCTCCAGCCTCCAGTGGTGGATGGAAAGAGACATCTGTTACACAAGACACAAAAAGTGTAATGATATTTGGCGATTGTCATTAGGCCAGAATGTATGTGTCCACTGCTGTCCGGCCCAGTGTTGCCAACTAATTTTCAGGGGAAGTTGCTCGAGGCAGGTCAATTTGTTGCTAAATGGCCATGTGATGTCCCTACGTGATGACGCCATTACGTAATAACGTAAACACGCATCATTACGTACAATACGTAATAATTTACTCAAATTGACTGGACAGCTATGCAAAAAATATGATTTGACATGTTAGTTTAGATTTGTTTGTTTATTATCACATTTTTGTTTGTAAAAGTAATAAAAACAATTTTTTTTGATCAGATATTTTATTGAACAATTACATTTGATTTGTTTTCTTTTTAACTAGTAAACCTACACATTCTGAACAATTATAACCTCAGCAAAAAAAGAAACGTTCCTTTTTCAGGACTGTATTTCAAAGATAATTAGTAAAAATCCAAATAATTTCACAGATCTTCATTGTTAAGGGTTTTAAACACTGTTTCCTATGCTTGTTCAATGAACCATAAACAATTAATGAACATGCACCTGTGGAACAGTCATTAAGACACTAACAGCTTACAGACGGCAGGCAATTAAGGTCACAGTTATGAAAACGTAGGACACTAAAAAGAAGCCTTTCTACTGACTCTGGAAAACACCAAAAGAAAGATGCCCAGGGTCCCTGCTCATCTGCGTGAACGTGCCTTAGGCATGCTGCAAGGAGGCATGAGGACTGCAGATGTGGCCATGGAAATAAATTGCAATGTCCATACTGAGACGCCTAAGACAGCGCTACAGGGAGACAGGACAGACAGTTGATTGTCCTCGCAGTGGCAGACCACGTGTAACACTTGCACAGGATCGGTACATCCGAACATCACACCTGCAGGACAGGTACAGGATGGCAACAACAACTGCACAAGTTACACCAGGAACTCACAATCCCTCCATCAGTGCTCAGACTGTCCGCAATAGGCTGAGAGAGGCTGGACTGCGGGCTTGTAGGCCTGTTGTAAGCCAGGTCCTTACCAGACATCACCGGCAACAACATCGCCTATGGACCAGACAGGACTGGCAAAAAGTGCTCTTCACTGACGAGTCGCGTTTATCGTGGAAGGACTGAGCGTTTAACTGAGGCCTGTACTCTGGAGCGGGATTGATTTGGAAGTGGAGGGTGCGTCATGATCTGGGGCAGTGTGTAACAGCATCATCTGATTGAGCTTGTTGTCATTGCAGGCAATCTCAACGCTGTGCATTACAGGGAAGACATTCTCCTCCCTCATGTGGTACCCTTCCTGCAGGCTCATCCTGACATGACCCTCCAGCATGGCAATGCCACCAGCCATACTGCTCATTCTCTGTGTGATTTCCTGCAAGACAGGAATGTCAGTGTTCTGCCATGGCCAGCGAAGAGCCCGGATCTCAATCCTATTGAGCACGTCTGGGACCTGTTGGATCGGAGGGTGAGGGTTCGGGCCATTCCCCCCATAAATGTCTAGGAACTTGTCTCATTTGTCTCATTTGTTGAATCTTGTTATGTTTATACATGTTAAGTTTGCTGAAAATAAACATAGTTGACAGTGAAAGGACGTTTCTTTTTTTGTTGAGTTTAGTTTTAAGCAGTGTATTGGTAGTTAGTTAACATGCTACCTAACCGATCAACAATTCTAGGCACAAGCTTATAACAAGGTATATATGCTATCTTATTGAACAAGCAACTTAACTCAAATAATGATGTTTGCGCTAGGCATCTCTCTCCAGCTCTCTCCAGGTTGTTGTGCTGCTTTGCTGGCTAGCTGCTCAATGTGTTCCTCCAGATATTGCCACTGTTCTTCCCTACACTGCAGTGCACACTGCCACCGTCAGCTGAGTGTCTTCGCCAGTTCCATTAAGTTCACTCCTTGCATACGTACTGTACATTTCATGAATCATAGACTCAAGGAAATTATCTTCATCTTCACTGTCCAACTGCATTGTCACGGAGTTGGAACTAGCAGAAGAGAATGGAGTGGCCTTAAAGCTGAATGCTGCTGTGGTGCCAAACTGCTGTAGAACTTCATTTAGTTTATACTGGTAACAGGTATCACCAGCCAGCTTTAGTCCATACAGCACCAGGAGTATGGAGTTGAGAGTGTGCAGTGACATTCTATTTCTTAACTTTGACTTGACCACACTCATTTGGCTGAACAGCATTTGAGTGTGGCAAGGAGAGGGCAGTGAGTGCAGCTTTGCAGTTCTTAAAATGGATTTGACCCGGAAGAGTCCGTGTAGTTATTCACTTCACTCCAAAACTCTGTATTTTCAGTTGAGTCCCACCTAAACAGATGGATGTTTCTCCATTGGGAAACAATTGTATCAATTGTTTGGGGCTGGTATTACAGTAGCTCAGCTACTTTAATCATTTCAGTGGTGACTTTATTGTGCTTTAGGGTTTCCTTAATACTGAACAAGGCCATGTGTCGCAAGGCTTCAAGGTTGTCTGGGAGCCTTGCTTGCAGCTCCTTGCTTAAAGCAACAATATAGTCGATGCACTGTCTCCGAATGACCTTTTCGTCCTCTGCTGCAAGACTGGGTTGGTACACCATGCTCTCGAAAAGGTAACCAAGGTACGGTGATGTACTGAGATGTCCATCAATGGCATCCTTCAGCACATCAATTTTTGCCATAGGGTTGACTACTCTGCTGCAAATCTATGTTAAGAGGTGTACCAGATTGTCCAAAAGCTTGACAGGATCTGTTTGCTCTCCCTCAAATGCCTTCACTGCAACTTGTACGTCGGACAGGATTGATTTCAAGGATGTCAGGTAGATGTAGATGGTCTTGTCCATGTACATGGAGTGGAGCACATCTACCTTGTAGCAATTATCACTGGCGTTGGTCAACTTAAAGTGGAGTTTCAGTTCCTAGGGATGGTTTCTTTGGATGCTGCACTGACAGCCAATTGTAAAGAATGGCACATACAGCAGATGAGTACCAAATTGGGCAATGCACATTCTTCCTTTAAAATCTTGTGCACCCCGTTGTGCACCCTAGTCATCACGGACGCATTATCTGGTTTCCGAGGAGGTCATGGGTGCACCTCAGCCACGCTCAAGGTCCTAAACGATATCATAACCGCCATCGATAAAAGACAATACTGTACAGCCGTCTTCATCTACCTGGCCAAGGCTTTTGACTGTCAATCACAGCATTCTTATCGGCAGACTCAACAGCCTTAGTTTCTCAAATGACTGCCTCACCTGGTTCACCAACTACTTCTCAGATAGAGTTCAGTGTGTCAAATTGGAGGGGCTCTCTTGTCCGGACCTCTGGCAGTCTCTATGGGGGTGCCACAGGGTTCAATTCTCAGGCGGACTCTTTTCTCTGTATACATCAATGATGTCGCTCTTGCTGCTGGTGATTCTGATTCACCTCTACGCCGACGACACCATTCTGTATACTTCTGGCCCTTCTTTGAACACTGTGTTAACAAACCTCCAGATGAGCTTCAATGCCATACAACACTCCTTCCGTGGCTTCCAACTGCTCTTAAATGCAAGTAAAACTAAATGCATGCTCTTCAACCGATTGCTGCCCGCACCCCCATCTAGCATCACTACTCTGGACGGTTCTGACTTAGAATATGTGAACAACTACAAATACCTAGGTGTCTGGTTAGACTGTAAACTCCCTCCAGACTCACATTAAGCATCTCCAATCTAAAATTAAATCTAGAATCGGCTTCCTATTTCGCAAACGAAGAACTCTTCACTCATGCTGCCAAACATACCCTCGTAAAACTGACTATCCTACCGATCCTTGACTTCGGCAATGTCATTTACAAAATAGCCTCCAACACTACTCAGCAAACTGGATGTAGTCTATCACAGTGCCATCCGTTTTGTCACCAAAGCCCCATATACTACCCACCACGGCGACCTGTATGTTCTCGTTGGCTGGCCCTCGCTTCATATTCGTCGCCAAACCCACTGGCTCCAGGTCATCTATAAGTCTTTGCTTGGTAAAGCCCCACCTTATCTCAGCTCACTGGTCACTATAGCAGCACCCACCTGTAGCACGCGCTCCAGCATGTATGTTACGGATCCCTTTTAGGCCCGACAGTCTAGGGGGGGGGTGGTAATGAGACCCGTAACATAACTCACGCAAATTATAATAGTGACAAAGCAAAAGTGTGAACGAAATAACCAGGACAACTGAAATCTACCGTCAAACTCAAGGTTTATTTGAAAACACACGGTAATGGGGGGAGCAGGAAAAGGGTCTGAGCTGGACCCAAGGAAAGAAACAATAAGTATT
Source organism: Oncorhynchus masou masou (assembly GCF_036934945.1). Lineage (NCBI taxonomy): Eukaryota > Metazoa > Chordata > Actinopteri > Salmoniformes > Salmonidae > Oncorhynchus > Oncorhynchus masou. The sequence continues at coordinate 82,062,905 of NC_088235.1, read as the reverse complement.
CAAAAACACAGTGGGTGGTCCGCCCAGTTCTAACTAGTGTATTTAACAAAGTCTACCTATGGGTAGTGTATGCCCATGGGCGACTTGTCTTGGTTTCCCCTTTTCCCACCAGCAATCAAACAAACACCACAATCAAAACAATACTCACAGGTGATGACAAAGTGCTATTGAGGTGCTCAAACAAAAGAGAGGTTAATACACAACGAGAGAGTGACACACAGAAACCAACAGACATGGCATTTACAGAGAGATTGAGCTCAAGAGCAAACAACTGACAGGGTTTTTAAACCAAGGGAAAGGAACTGTGATAGGGTAGGAAAACAGGAGGAGGTGTGTCTTCTGATTGATGAGTGATTGGTGACTGATTGGTGAGTGATGATTTTCACCTGTGAGGGGAGAAGGAGAGCAAACACAGGATACATACACACACACACACACACAGGATACCTGTATCCGTAACACCTGAATCCGTAACAAGGTATATATATCACCTTTCATCCCCAAAGCAAACTCCTCATTTGGCCGCCTTTCCTTCCAGTACTCTGCTGCCAATGACTGGAACGAATTGCTAAAATCACTGAAGCTGGAGTCTTATATCTCCCTCACTAACTTTAAGCATCAGCTATCTGAGCAGCTAACCGATCACTGCACCTGTGCACAGCCCATCTGCAAATAGCCCACCCAACTACCTCATCCCCATATTGTCATTTTTTTTGCTCCTTTGTACACCAGTATTTCTTCTTGCACATTCATTTTCTGCACATCTATCACTCCAGTGTTAATGCTAAATTGTAATTATTTAATCAGTATGGCGTATTTATTGCCTTACCTCCCTCATCTTACTACATTTGCACATACTATATATAGATTTTTCTTTTGTGTTGTTGACTGTATGTTTGTCTACCCCATGTGCAACTCTGTGTTGTTTGTGTCGCACTGCTTTGCTTTATCTTGGCCGGACTGCAGTTGTAAATGAGAACTTGTTCTCAACTGGCCTACCTGGTTAAGTAAAGGTGAAATTAAAAAAAAAATGTTTAAAAAATGTATCAGTGCCCATACCCTGAAGATGTTCTTTTTTTAAGGTTACACTTCTCAAGAAACTCAATGACCGCCTTTGCTCTTGATCTGGCACCGCCCCCCTCCAATTCAACAAGGCTTGAGAAAAGGTTAATTTTTAGCACTGAAATACCGATTCACCACACCCAGGTATCTGGAAACAACTGACATCAGTGGACTCATCCAAAAGGAGACTGAACTTCTCATCCCCCACATCTGATGTTACCCTTTGGAGAAAATAAGGAGCCAATACTCCCCTAATAATTTCTGTGTACTTGGTGCGGTGCATTTGGAAGTTTGTTGCTGCCACGGATTCTGAAAAGGCAGCTTTGCAAGCCATACCTAAATGGTCGCATGTTGGCAGCAAACAATGCTCCGCAATGGCCATTGCCATAGTAGCTTCTGTGCTTTTGCAGTTATCCACTTTCTTAATGTTAATGTATTTTTAGTTGTCACTATGAAATTTCCCTGATGTTGGTTCCTGTACAGGAACAGCAGCCATAAAAAGGTTAATTAACCAACTGTGGTAATGTAGACTGCGTTGCGGAGTTGTACGGTTTTGATTTATTTATATGCTTTGCTGTAGCACAATCTTTTTTGAAGGCATACATTTTTGCAAGCATATCTGATTTGCAGTATGCACAGTATGCCCGACAATCATCCCCAATTACTGGCTTCAGCGACCCTTTAATTTCAGGTACAGACTCCCACTATTTTCTGTACTTCTGGCTGTACAATTTTGATTGAGACATGTTGTTTGATGTTGTAAGTTCTGTTCAAGATCAACCATTCATAACCAACTATATTCATTGGGTTTATCTCGTCGAAGGCTGCAGTCATCCAAGAATGATTTGCAATTTACTGAAATTGCTGCTGACCTGCTGCTGCCTGTGCACGAGCTGAGTGCCTGCTGCTGACATCACTCACAATGCACTTTTTCAGTCAGGCACCTGTGTTGTGACTGAGTATTTGACAGAGAAAATCGTTTTTTGTGTCATTTAGAGGGAAAATGTGTGCATTTTTAGCATTTGAATCACTTTTCAAGAGTTGCTAATAGTTTCAAAGACATTTTTAAAAGTAGCTAAATGTGTTGCTAGGTGCTGTTTGAAAAAAAAGTTGCAGGGTAGTCTGAAAAGTTGCTAAATCTAGCAACAAAATTGCTAAATTGGCATCACTGGTCCAGCCACTTATCTCTGCCTTGCCAAAATGTCAGTGTTCTCGTCGAACCATATCGCATTTTGGAGCCAAGGTTATACCACCCGTTTTCAAGTCTATTCGTTCATTTTTCATGCCTCTGACCTGTGGAAATTATTTTTTTAAATAGTCTACAGTTTCCTTGACATTTTTTTAAATTAGGCTATTGTGATAGGCTCATGTTTTACGGAGCCGAACAGCTGTTCTGCTGCAAATCTCCCTGACAGAATTACCCCCCATCACGTGAACGCGCACACATGCAATTCTTCATTGCTGCGACTTGCTTGCTAGTTGAGTTTTCTGATGTTTATTTTAGCCTACATTTCACTGATCTTAGTAGCAGAAAGCATTTTTTATTTGTGTCCATCAAGGCAGCTGTCATTGATCACGTTAGGCTGCGTTTCATTAAAATTTGTATACCGGTTTGATCGCGGGGGAGGCACTAGTAATGTCTGCAGTTTTGGGTTTGGCTATTTGTTTCAAGTGTATTAGTCTATAAATACATCTCTTTGCCAAAATTCGCAATTTCTCCCATGTCTTATACGACTAGTAGTTGTTCTGAAATGTTTATTGTTTGCATACATGTTACTCCATCCTCTATGTTTAATATAACACATATACATTAAGTATTACTTTCGGTTGCCTAAAGTTGCCTACGTGAAGTTTGTTCTATAGAAATTATTTGACTCTAGTGACAAAATTTAAATTAAGGAAATTAGAAGGGGGGGGGGGTTGTCTTGCCTACCGAGACCCCTCTCCCCTTTCTATCTTGGGACTGCATGGCCTGGCACACTTCATAATCATTTTGGTAGCTCATGTTGACCAGTAGTGTGTGCCACAGAAAGTATTTGACTCAAGCCACAAAATGAAGGAAAATATAAGGGGGGATTTCGGCAGGCAAGAAAATGGCCTTTGCAGAAATCCCCCCTTTCTAATTTCCTTAATTTAGTCATTAGAGTCAAAAACTTTCTGTGGCACACATCAGTCAAATACTTTCTATATAATAAAGGACAGGCAGCCGAAATTAATAATTCATCCATGTGTGTTATATTAAACATACATGAGGGAGTAAAATGTAGGCAAGTAATACATATTTCAGAACAACTACTAGTCGAATAAGACATGGGAGAAATAACGAATTTTATCAAATAAATGTATTTATAGAATAATACACTTGAAACAAATAGCCAACCCGAAAACTGCAGGCATTACTAGTGCCTCCCCCGCGATCAAACCATCATAAAAAAATAAATAAATTAAACGCAGTCTAACGTGATCGTTGACAGCTGCCTTGAAGGACACAAATAAAAAATGCTTTCTGCTGCTAAGATCAGTGAAAAGTAGGCTAAAATGACAACGGAGTGAAGAGCAGAAATCTAAACTGGCAATCAAGTCGCAGGAATGAAGAATTGAGTGTGTGCGCGTTCACGCAAAGGGGAGGGGGGGGGGTCAAGCAGGGGTACCTGAACGTACCCTCTTACTTTCACCCCCATATATTTACTCCGTGACTGCGGTCGATTTCCTGTTCTCTTTATCTGTTTGTCAAGACAACATTCATACTGAAAAACATAAAAGAATCACAAACAACAAGGTATATGTTGTGGAAGACATATATTTATGAAATAAATGTTTTACTTCGGAGCCAAAGCTTTTGATTTGATGTTACTATGCATTTTCAAATTAGTGGTCAGATTCAAATTAGGAAAACAATGTCGAATTTACAGTGTACACATTGTAGAATATGATTGGTTTGAAGAATGGAGTGAAAAGAAAATAAACCAATTATAGTGGCCAGTAGGCGGGATTTCCGCTCCGATAATCAATGTTAGCGGAAGCTATTCTTATGAAGCTAACCGCCTCATCTCGCGCTTTTGAGGAGCTAGCTTTTTAGCTAGCAAGCGTAATCGTTTTGCAGGTTTCATGTCGACCTGAAAACGGTAAAGAAGCGACACATAAAGACACAGGGTTCGCTAAAGAAGAAAGTAAAGGTTGCACAGAAGAGCAGGACAATGCCGCACAATTTCCAACCCGGAGACCTAGTCTTCGCTAAAATGAAGGGGTACCCCCACTGGCCAGCCAGGGTAAGCTAGTAGCAGCCAGTGTGAAGGGGGGTGGGCGAAGGGGACGCTGGAGTTTCGCTGTGCATCCTTGTCAGTGACTGACATAGCTAATATTATATAGCCAGCTAGCCTTGCCTCGTACTTGGAACTATATATAACTGTTTATTTTTTAAATCCTAGCAATCTGTTTGCGGGACCATCTATGGAAAAGTATAACCAGACTACTTTGTGAATGGCGTTCATGTTTGTCTTTTGTGCAAGTATTTTGTCCAACCAGGCATCGCTAAGTAGCTACAGTACCTGTACTTTACTTTTGGTGTGTGTTGATTGATTGACGATGAAGCCTTCTTGATTTACAACTTTTTAGACTTGCTGCCCTATAAAATAATATCCGAGCTATAGTTAACTAACCAGGTGAGTGTTTGGTTTAGTGTAAGCACGTTTTATTTTCTGGAAATGCATGACTTTGATGTGACGTGTTCACTTGCCCCCAGGATGTTTTTGGCAGTGATTAGAACATTCTACAGATTCTACCAATCAAGGTGTCTGTCTGGAGTGAGGGGTCCAGACAAGGCCAAAATATTAATTAATTACTTCCAGCCTTCCTTTCCTCACTTGCCCAACCTGATTTTAGAATCAGACTACAAAGAGCAGTGAATATATTCTCTCCTGTACCTAATTTGGATATCTCTCACAATGTGTTTTTGGTTGTGTGGTTCTCATTCTCCTAGATTGAGGATGTGGCAGATGGAGCAGTAAAACCCCCTCCAAATAAAGTCCCCATCTTCTTCTTTGGGACCCATGAAACGTAAGTGCTGTGTCTCATTGATTTACAATAGCAGGAATTTCTTTGGATGGACTTGGTATACTTCATTATCATTAAGTTACTTTTATTGCAGGGCTTCTTGAGGTTTTTGTGATCGCAAATTCATTAGGGGCCCCATCATAATCAGAACACAAGCTCGAGTGAGATAAAATAGCATACACGGAGTTGTACTAAGACTTTGGTAGTGCATTTTCCCCACTATTCAGACCACTTGGTCCAGCCAAACGCTACGCCACCCCCACAGACTATAGTTTCTTCTCCGCTATTAAGTAAGTATGTAGCAAACGACAGAGCAACAGAATAATTTAGTGTGAGTCGTCGGTCTAGCAGTGCATGGCCATACTAACCAAGTCTTGAGCCCTGGGAAGGAACATATTAAAGGCCCATCTCTTGGCATCAGAGAAGATTTTGCCGTTTTAAAGTTAATATCCTGCAGTTCTACACATTTTGTCATGGGGCAGAGATTTTTTTGTTGTAGCTTTAAAGTTAATATTGTGCTTTTATACATGCTTTACCATGAGGGAGAGAACTTTGCTATTTGAAATCTTACATTACAGTGCATTATGTAAAAAAAAAATATTAATTTATTTATTTTAATTAATTAATATAAGAAGTATTGAGTTGAAAAATGTATAACTAGGGGAGTACTGTGAATACCAATATCCATGTGAGCCTCCCAGGCACATGTTGCCCAGAGTTCAGAACATCAATTGTAGATTGATAACATTTTATTGTGTTAGACTTATTCCGTGAATCCCTTGGCCAACATTTGTTTAATCTGTTAGTAATATTCATAAAAATATATATTTTGAGATCTGGCCACGGTTCTTCTGCAGTATCTCGGGTCTGAGGGACCCACTTTGAGAACCACTGCTTTATTGGATCAGCAGTTTAAAAAAAATATTGAGACAGTGATGCAAACAGGAATGTTGTTGATTTGCATTTCTATTCCAGTTGGTTTTGTTAATGTTGTCCCCAGCTACCTAATGTGTTGTATGTTGTTTTTTAAGTATCATAACTCATATTTCTGTGGAGATGTATCCTCCCTGTTTGTTGGTGCACTGTATCTTTAACTAATTTTAACCTTTTGAAACTCATGCATGTATTTTTTGTTACTGGTTTATGTCTGAAGTGATCTAGGTCAATTGTGTGTTGAAGTTCAATCTTTCATTTTGATCATACAGCACTTGTTACAAGATGGCAGATTAACTATTCTTAAACAACCACTAGGTGGCAAAATATCCCTTTCAGTATTGTAGTTCATTACCAGTACATGGCGTTTACATCATGCAGAAACCCAGTGTGTCAGTTACCCTGAAAGCAGGGAGTGTGGCTGTGTCAAGTATCATCTTTTAATTCAGTGACTTAGAATTACATTCTCATATATAGCATTGTCTTAACAAATCATGCTCTCTCTTCAGAGCATTCCTTGCACCAAAGGACCTTTTTGCATATGACAAGTACAGCGAGCGCTATGGGAAACCTAATAAAAGGAAGGGCTTCAATGAGGGCTTGTGTGAAATCCAGAACAACCCTCACGCCTCATACAGTGCTCCTGCAGTAAGTACATAATATCCTCAGAAGTCCAACTTGATACTGTTTCTGTAATACTGACCAACTACAACTGAGTGCTGGTATCCCTGGTTTCTTTTTTTCTCTGTACACTTAGGATCTGTTTAGGTCACAGACTCTTTGCCAAAGTTACCATACTATACAGCTCCCTGTTGGTGTTATTATCTGTTTGGTCAGCATTCTATCACATCTGTGTCTATCAACAAACACTTATGTTGGGGCATTATCTCTTCATTCACTCCCCAGCCTGTCAGCTCGTCTGACAGTGAAGCCAATGACGGTGCAGCAGGAAGTGAGGCAGAGGATGACGAGGAAGCAGTGGTACCCAGGAAAGCATATTCAGGAAGTGAAGTAAATTCTGACTCAGGAAGTGAGGATCGAGGAGGGGTGAAGAGGAAGGCCCCTGCTGCCAAGGTGACTGCGAAATTATAATTTCTGTGTTTTTGGATGTTAGTTCCAACCAGATAACTGCTGTTGCTTAGATGTGCATCTGTCATAATATTGCATCTCTTTTCTATCGCTCATTCAGCGGCCCCCTGTGAAGAAGACCCGGGGTTCGTCCAGTGACCGGGATGGAGAGGAGAGTGGCTCACCCTCGGAGCCAGACCCATCCCCTTCTGACTCGGACTCTGGGAAGAACAGTGACCAGGTCAGTTGACACATACAAAACAGTATGTTATACACGAGCATGATAACGTGGTGTTAATTTGATGGTGTCTTGTTTGTTTTCCCCTGTAGGACTTCACCCCAGAGAAGAAGACAGCAGCAGGTCGTGGTGGCGCCGGGAAGAAGGCTGGAGGTGGCAAAGGGAAGAAGGTGAGGAAAGGATGCCCTTTGGGTGTCAAACAGCCCTGGGTAGCTGAATAGATAAAGCACTGTTTATGGTTTCGCATTACTGGCTCTCATTATGCTTTTCTCTCTTTCTGGGATGCTGTAGGTGGTGTCGTCGGACTCCGACTCTGCGTCTCAGTCAGACAAGAAGAAAGGGGGCAGTGATTCAGAGGATCAGAAGCCACGGCCTGCTCTGTCTGGATCAGAATCCCAGTCTGGCTCCAAATCCGACTCTGACTCAGAGCCACAGCCACCTCAACGGAAGGCTCCTCAAGCGTGCAAGAAAGGTGAGGGCTATTATGTCTGGTATCCCAGACAGTGAATGATAACTGTATTTGTCACTGCATAACCCTCTTCTCTGCCATTTGTCCCACTCAGAGAAGCCTCCGCCAAAGCCTCGGGGTGGACGGAAACCCAAAGCTGCCCCGGTCAGAGCACCGGCATCTTCCTCTGACAGTGATAGGTCAGCAACGCTCTAGTCTGTTCCACATTGGTTTTGCTCTCCGTTAATACATTATAAATTACTTTTGTCAATAAATAAGTACATTATGAATGGTCTCCTGTACTACAGCGACAGTGAGCCGGACCGAGTCAGCGACTGGAAAAAGAGAGATGAAGAGCGTCGGAAAGAGCTGGAGGAACGGCGGAAGAAGGAACAGGCAGAGGAGATCCTCAAGTATCGGGAGAGGGAGAAGGAAGAAGAAGACCAGAGAAAGAAGGACAAGGAGAAGGGAAAGAGCAGTGGTGAAAACAGTTCAGATGAGGGTGTAGATCACCCACTGAAGAAGTCCAAGAAACCCCCACCGCCCCCATCCCCGCCCCCTCCGACTCTGACTCTGGACCTGAGGTAACTAGCATGGAAGACTGTAAAGAGGGGACATTTGCTTGTCTTAGAATAGATTTGTTGAACATTGTATTTTTCCCCCATTCAGGCGAAAGCATCTGCAAAGCGTTCAGACAACCAGAAGAAAGGGAGAACAAAGAAAGAGAGGGATCATGGTAAAGGCAAAAAGGAGAAAGATGTGAAGGAAAAGCGAACCCAGCGGTCAGAGGAGAGGCCCCGAGTGAGGTAAATTGCACATGGCTGAACAAGACAAAAGACCAGAGCACAGATCTCATTAGATGTTATCTTCATTAAATATAAATGCACACAGATCACTGAGCCCTCTCCCTCAGGTCCAAGCCTGACAAGCCCAAACGCAAACCAGAGAGACCTCCAGAGAGGAAATCAGAGAAGAAAAAAGGTCAGCGCTCAATGTTACTCTGTCCACCAATCCACTGTGTCCATTTGGAAACCCTGCACATGGACAACTAATTGTGACAAATGGTTGGTCAGATACAGTGCCATGTAATATAAACTTTTTGTGTCCTCACTCCTTGTCTTTTTGTGTCTGTACACAGAGCCAACTCCAGACGAAAAGCTGCAGAAGCTCCACGCTGACATCAAGTTTGCACTGAAAGTGGACAACCCAGTGAGTAACCATATAAGGGGCTCCCTTCATTGTCAACAGAAAAGTTATTGTCACATAGTTGTGATTTTTACAAGCAGCATGAGGAACCACATTTTTTATTTGACCAATTAGGGGTTCCTTGTACATAGAATACTGCAATGGTGTTGTCTGTTCTGCAGGACATAGAGCGCTGTCTACAGGCCCTGGCGGAGCTGGAAGCTGTGCCAGTCACCAGCCACATCCTGCAGAAGAACTCAGATGTTATTGCCACGCTTAAAAAGGTGCCTTTCCCTCTGAACCTCTTAATAAAAGTTAAACTTGCATACTGAACAAAAATATAAATGCAACAATTTAAAAGATTTTACTGAGTTACAGTTCATATAAGGAAATCATTGTATTGAAAGGCCCTAATCTATGGATTTAATAGATCTATTAGGCCATTATTTGACCCTAATCATGTGGGAATACAGATATGCATCTTTTGGTCACAGACACTTTAAAAAAGAAATGGGCCTCACAATCAGGATCTCGTCATGGTATCTCTGTGTATTCAAATTGCCATTGATAAAATGCAGTTGTGTTCGTTGTCCATAGGTTATGCCTGCCCATACCATCACCCCACTGCCGCCATGCGGCACTCTGTTCACAACATACACGTGGTCTGTGGTTGAGGCCGGTTGGACTTACTCCCAAATTTTCTAAAACGATGTTGAAGGTGGTTTATGGTAGAGAAATTAACATTACATTTTCTGGCAACAGCGCTGGTGGACTGTGGTGGTGTTGTGTGACAACTGTACATTTCAGTGGCCTTTTATTGTCCCCAGCACAAGTTGCACCTGTTTAATGATCATGCTGTTTAATCAGCTTCTTGATATTTCACACCTTTCAGGTGGATGGATTATCTTTTTAAAGAATAAATACTGACTAATAGGGATGTAAGCAAATTTGAGATCTTTCTGGGATCTTTTATTTAAGCTCATGAAATATGGGACCAAAACTTTACAGGTTGCGTTTAAATTTTTGTTCAGTGTAGATCCTCTGTGTATATCTCATCCCCTGTTTTTGGCCCCTTTGAACTCCACTGATGTTGTTCTGATTGATGTTTGTGTTACTATAGATCCGTCGATACAAAGCAAGCAGTGACGTAATGGAAAAGGCCAGCCAGGTCTACAACAAATTAAAGGGGCAGTTTGTGGTCAAGTCTGAAATGCCAAGTAAACACAAACCTGAGGGAAAGGAGCAGGAAGAGAATGGGAAGGTGACACCAAACACAGGTAATTCTCTCAGCCAAAACTTTTACCATCACTGCTGATGGACTTATTTACTGTATTTACTGATGGACTTATTTACATTTTCTGTTTTTCCTCCTATGGCTATTACCCCTCTTAAAGGAGAAGTTCACTATGGCATTAATTCATAGACTTTAATTTCGTTGTTACAAACATTGAAAAATAAAGGTCCTTCATTTGTAGCCAATCAATTGATTTTGCGTAACTTGTCATCAGATGTAACACCTGTGAATGGGGAATCAGAAGTCCAGAAAAAGGAATGCACTGAGCTGGAGGATACCCCAAAGTCACCGGTCCAGGAAGTGAATGATGAGCATGTGGCTTCAAGCCCCAACAGGTCAACGGCCTCCTATGTCACATCTTTGTGTACTTCCTTTATTTCTGCTAATATTTGTTCAAAGTATCCATGGTAATATATTGCTCTACTCATTGGTACTTTGCTACCATCACAACGGTATATGTGGCTCTAGTTCTGAAGTCTTGTCTCTTCTCCATGGTAGGCGAAGTCCTGATAGTCCTGCTGAGCAGCAGACGAACACTGATGAAACACACCACGCTCTTTCTACAGAAACAGAACCGACAGCGATGGAGAGCTGAAGAACTCTGAAGAAAATGGAATACAATTGTTTACCACAGCTAAAAGGAAAGCTCACTAGTCTCGTGCCAGATACATGGCACTCTGCAGACCACTTTGATGTTCGCCATTGTATTTTTCAATTTTTATAGGACACCATGGCCCGTCCCCAATTCCTCCCCCTCGAGCTACCATGCTTTTTTTTCCTGCCACATGAACTCTAACTTTGGTCTTTCATACAGTATTTATAATGAGAGATTCAATTTTTAGCACTTCTAACAGGAAATTGAAGGGGGAGAGGAGTCTTGTTCTGCTTTGAAGTAACTGTACTGTCACGTTAGTCAAGGCATCTGTTGGCTTTGCTTGAGAATGATATTGAATCCTACAGAACCTAGAAAAGGCTAATGGTGGATAAGTATGAGACTGGTACTTTTTGTGAGTATTTTATTTTTTTATCTGGTCTTGTTCTTATTAATCCAGTCGCACCATTATAAATATTAAGCCAGTGAACGGTACCACATCACATGTTTTCCAATTTAAGTTCCACCTGCTTTTTTTTTTATACAATTGTTTTCTGATATTGCATCTGCTTTTGATTTACTGAATGCTGTGGAATTATCCACTGTCATCTGGTTTTTCCCTCTACCATCTGCGTTCAAGAATTAGCCTAATGAATGGGATAATACACATTGTGTACAGACTAAATGATATTATCTTGATCCAAGTTGTCCAGATCCCATGTAGCTGGAGCCCATTTGACGTTTGTCATACATACTATGTAAGTGTTTTTAGTTCTATGTAAAATATTTAGTTGAGGTAAATCAAGATCTCAGCGTTGTGGTCATAATCTGAACACTTCTGTCATTGAAGGCTTCAAAGAAGTCCCATATTCTCATAAATGTAGTTGGATTGGGGTGTAATAAATGTATACATACAAGTTGTAATTTACAACCCTTGTAACCAATCTAGCGAAGAGGAATTGCAGTGAATAATGTGGACCTAAGCATGCGGTCAGCGGTGTAAAATTGTTTACAAATAACCGATTATACATTTATGCAAGTTAAATAGCAGAGTAATTGCCATCCTTTTACATGAAAATGTTCATGCAGTTAATGCTCATTGGTTTGGCTGTGGCAAAGGAAGATCTACTGTGGACATGGTGATGAATTGCATTCTGTATAGAGAATACAACTGGAACATGATCATGCATTAACATTGCAAGCCGAGTACTAAGCATATCTTTAATTGCATTTAATTATCATAATGAGAATCCCACATTATTACACACAGTCAGCTGACGTTAGACGCCATTTTGTCAGCCATTTCCTATACGGATCCACTGCCAGTGTGTCTGCACAGTTATAGTACGCCCCATCTGGCTTCTACTTCTCTGCCCGGGATTAGTAAACAATTACGAATCCCGAAAAATCGGTATCCGGGTGGATGAGAGACTGTCTAGCGGGCCGGCTAGCATCCAAAAGACCTCTACCAAGCGCTTTGTCCCCGAGGACAGAAGCGAAAAAAGTCAGCCATGGCTTTGAAGATTGTTAAAGGGAGCATCGATCGGATGTTCGATAAAAACCTTCAAGATTTAGTACGTGGAATTAGGAATCACAAGGAAGATGAGGTAAAACGATTAGCTGTGTTTTCGTGAATGTCTGATTACCACTGTCAGTAAATCGATGTTTAACATATTTCATTGCTAAATTTTCTGGTTAGCCAGCTACAATAGCTCACCTATTTGATAGCCATTCCAACCTTATGCTAGCTGTCTACCCGGTATGCTATCCAAATAGCTAAATAAGTAAGGAGTCTTGTCATGAAGTTAATCAGGACTGAGTAGGCAACCTAATATCAACTCCGTGGTTGCATTAGTTAACTCGGTAACTGTCAATGTGCCATTGCTCGATAATCGTAATTTAGCTAGCAAGCTAACATTAGCAGTTTTCATCGCCACTTTACATCGCTAGCTATTCATTTAGCAGATGGGTATTATCCAGAGAACACTTTTTTTTTGTTTCGCACTGGTCCTCTGTGGGACACCAACCCACAACCCTGGCGTTACAAGCGCTATATTCTGCTAACTGAGCCACACGGGACGCTTCAAATATTATGGGTCTTGCACGAAATACTACTTGTTACCAGTTGTGGAACGCTACCCTTTTACTACCCATGGCAACTGCTTTCAGGTGAAGCTAATTAGCTAGCAAGTGACAACTAAGAGGCTAACTGGCAGTAACGTTAGCTAAATTTATTCACCTCAGCTGATGTGATCAGGGTGATGCGCGTAATAATTTTCCTTTCATCACTATTTTTATATTATTCTATTATTATATATAGTGAGTTCACTTTGTATATATTCATCTCCTATTCTATTAATAAAAACATTGACATGCCAACGAAGTCTAGACGATTTTGTAGGCCTCGCTCTACAGCGTCAGTCAGTGACAACGTTGCATAGGTAGACGAAAGGATGCTTCATCCACAACTCTTCTGACTGGAAAAAGAGGTCCTTTTATCCAAACTACTACACTTTCGCCACCATTTTAATTCATTTGGTTTGTACAGTTGTGGGAAATAGGTGACGTGACACTCCTGAAGAGTCAGACAGCAGATTTCCGGATGCTAGGTTTATGCAAATTGTAGATTTCATAATCATGCTTTATTGATATGGCTGTAGACTATACTAGCTCTGTATATTGCGTTAGCAACATCAGAGGACATCCAATGTGGTGTGGAAAAAATGAATATTAAGTATTGCCATAACAGGGAACAGCCTCATAACGGTTGATTAAAGTTCCCTGTGATATGACAGCTTTTATGGTAGGAAATGCTCCTGTCTTCATGGGTGTCACACCAGTGTTTTCAGGATGATGCTGTGTTCTGCAAATTAGATCATCAAAGAATCAGCATCATCACAGAGGGTGACAGTGGGTTGGTCTATAGTCTGTCCAATAGAGGGCACTGTTTGAATGAGATATGGAGGTGGAAGTTGCTCCAGAATTAATTCCTTAGGTTTAAACCGATTTTACGTTTTTAGGAAATTCTGTCACTTAGTGGAGACTATTATGCTGTTAGGCTGGATGTATTGCTACCATTCAAAAAAAATATGCCAGTCAGTAGCTAGGACATAGGGAGTCTCTTATTGCAGAAGAGTGAGCTGGACCAATGTTGAATTGGGAATGGGATTTAGGCCTAGGTGTAACATTATGTGTTGACCTGTTCTACCATTTTAAGTCTTGGTTTATTTTTATACACGCCTTGATTGCTCCTCTTTTCAGTTCGCTGCAGCAAGCAACTGGAACGAGCTGCAACAAACACTCAAACTGGACAGTTTTATCTCCATCTCTTCATTCAAAGACTCAATCATGGACACTTGCTGACAGTTGTGGCTGCTTAGTGTGATGTATTGTTGTCTCTACCTTTCCCTTTGTGCTGTTGTCTGTGCCCAACAATGTTTGTACCCTGTTTTGTGCTGCTACATGTTGGGCTGCTGCCATGTTGTTGCTACCATGTTGTTGTGTTGCTACAATGCTGTGTTGTCATGTGTTGCTGCCCTGCTATGTTGTCTTAGGTTTCTTTTTATGTAGTGTTGTCTCTCGTTGTGATGTGTTTTGTCCTATATTTTTATTACATTTATTTGTATATTTAATTCCAGCCCCCATCCCCTCGGGGCCTTTTTACTTTTGGTAGGCCGTCATTGTAAATAAGAATTTGTTCTTAACTGACTTGCATAGTTAAATAAAAAAAAAATGGATAGCTGCTGCTGGATTCCACAGAGCTATGGTGGCCACTGAAGAATACTTTTCCCAGTCAGTTATCTGGCAAAAGAAAGTAAATGTTTTGTCATGTGCTTTTTCATTGCTTAGCCAGACCGACAAAGCATGATATCTTTGACCACTGTACTAAACCATGATCTTTTGATTGAGGTCCTAATGTGGTCCCTTTTGTGTAACTTAACCATGCTTACTAAGTTAAGGTGTTGGATACCCAGCCAACAGTGGACAGCTCACTGAAATATTAATGCCTTGTGTGTGTTCTCTCCAGACCTGGACTCTATTTGCTTTATGCATGTAGGGATATAATACAGCCAAACCTATTCTACTTAGTCATGCCCTCATTTAAAAGGGAAGCAAATATAAAAAGGTGTTAAGGCACACAATGCAACTGATATTAAATTGTAGAAGACAATAATATGTAACACTAACAGGGATGTTGTGGGCTCCTGAGTGGCGCAGCGGTCTAAGGCACTGCATCTCAGTTCTAGAGGTGTCACTACAGGCCCTGGTTCGATTCCAGGCTGTATCACAACCGGACGTGATTGGAAGTTCTATAGGGCGGCGCACAATTGGCCCAGCATTCGTTAGGGTTTGGCCGGGGTAGGCCGCCATTGTAAATAAGAATGGGTTCTTATTTGACTTGCCTAGTTAAATAAAGGTAAAAAATAAATATATATTATCCTGTCCCTGGAAGAAGAACTGTGTCTGAGAAGGTCTCTCCCTGTACCTTCTGGAGAACCTGCTGTGCTAGCACAATGTAGGCCTTGGCTGTAGAACAGCTATTCCAATGAATTCAATAGGATCTGAATCGGTTGTTGAGTCAGAATGTGATAGGAGAGCACTCTGGTGATTTCAGAGCATGTTCCTGTGTGTCCATGCTCTGCAGCCTAGAGTACAAGCCACCCTCCCTCTTCCCCCTGTCACTGTCTCATGACTGCAGACACATGACCAGCACACTTGTATTATAGAGCTCTGTGTGTGTGTGTTCCAAGGTTCTGTTCCACCAATGTTTTACTCTGCTCTATCAGAAAGTCTAACCATGCTAAACAGTCTCTGTGTAGCAGATAAATGTAGAATAAAACCTTGAATTAAAGGTTACTCACTACTTATTCTTTAATTCCAAGTTCAGAATAGAACCCATTCAACTGTAGACTGAAAAACCCTAACAAGCCTAAAACATTTCTGATCAGAAGCTCTGTTTGATTATCCTTTATTTTATAGATGTATAAAATTAATGACATTTCAAATGATCTTAGGACTTCTCCCCTTAGACTATTTGTAAACTGTTTCACGGAGGTCAACCAGGAGAGGAAAGTAAAGTATCATGTGGAGGTTGTCATTGCTCTGTCTGATGTTCCTCTGTCTCTTCTCAGGCTAAGTACATCTCCACCTGCATTGATGAGATCAAGCAGGAGCTCAAGCAGGACAACATTGCTGTCAAGGCCAATGCTGTGTGCAAACTCACCTACGTAAGACCACAGACAAGCACCCCTCGCTAAAACTGCCGTCACTGAAACTTCCCTCCCAGTGAACAGCACAGAGATGCGCAAGCAAAAACACTAGCTATATATCCTTGGCCTACTCTGCATACTTTTTCACTTGATAGCATGTACTTTGAATACTGCCGTACTCAGGAAAAGCTCTTTTTGATAATGCATTTAGCTCTCACTGTCCACAGGGACAGCATAGTGGATGTTCAATGCCCTCTCCCCTGGTGTGTTAACAGTTACAGATGCTGGGCTATGATGTCAGCTGGGCTGCATTCAACATCGTGGAAGTCATGAGTTCCTCAAAATTCACATACAAGGTGAAAAAGTGAAATAATGTGCTTCTATAATGTTGGTATTTGAGAATGTTCTACTCAAGATTTAATTTGCCTTAGGTCAGAGGTTTAACATGTGCTTTTTCCTCCAGAGAATTGGTTACCTGGCTGCCTCCCAGTGCTTTCATGAGAGCACGGATGTCATCATGCTGACAACCAATCAGATCCGAAAGGTCAGTGGTGCTATTTTCCTCTGACTTTTGGCCTGCAGGTCTCTGATTAAAGACCAGCTCTGATACCTGCTATTTCCTCCCCTCTTCTTCTATTTTTTTTCTTCTCTTTTGCTTTCTCTCTCTTTTTCATAACATTTTTTCTCTCAGGATCTGAGCAGTCCTAACCAGTACGACACTGGCGTGGCTCTCACTGGCCTCTCCTGCTTCGTGACCCCTGACCTGGCTCGGGACCTGGCCAATGACATCATGACTCTTGTGAGTCACATTCTCAGCTTCAAGTTCTTTTTACACATTTTGTCTGTTTCATGCTTCTCTGACCTATTTCTGCTTGTGCTGCAGATGTCCCACACAAAGCCGTACATCAGGAAGAAGGCCGTACTTATCATGTACAAGGTGTTCCTGAAGTACCCAGAGTCTCTGCGCCCTGCTTTCCCCAGGCTGAAGGAGAAACTGGAAGACCCTGACCCTGGTGAGATAGACTACCTAGTACCTACCTACTTCTCTGTTGGTTGGGGCCAGACAGGTTTTTTTATCACCTTGAATCATAAATTATGCAATAACTAAGGAATTTTGTGTCTTAACTGGTGGAAGCTTTTTCAAATGATTAGAATGCATTTCACCTCATTCGTATCATAATGTCCTTCAGCATGGATTTTGTTGATCTCATCTCAACACTCCCTGTGTGATGCCTCTGTCCTGTAGGGGTCCAGTCAGCGGCTGTTAATGTCATCTGTGAGCTGGCCAGGAGAAACCCCAAGAACTACCTGTCTCTTGCCCCGCTCTTCTTCAAGCTCATGACCTCCTCCACCAACAATTGGGTCCTCATCAAGATCATCAAGCTGGTGAGTGAACAGGGAGCTGTGGGAATGAATGTGTGTCAGTAACAAATTATTGCCAAGTATCACAACATGGAGAGGTGTTGCGCCATTAGTGTGTTTGTGTGTGTTTCAGTTTGGTGCCCTCACACCCCTGGAGCCTCGCTTGGGGAAGAAGCTGATTGAGCCCCTAACAAACCTCATCCACAGGTAAAACACACACACAGAGATCCAACCAATAGGTGTTTTGTTCAATCCCTATAACAAAATGTTGTCTGATGAAAATAATGACCTTCTGTCTATCCCTACTCCTTTTCTTACCCCTTCTTCCTCTCTCACAGTACCTCGGCTATGTCACTTCTATATGAATGTGTCAACACTGTAATAGCAGGTCAGTATTCGTCTTCTCACTTCTTCTTTTTGTAGGTACATTTTAGTCTGTGTGCCGGGTGTAGGCATCCCTCTTTGTGAAGCTTGCGTGTTAACTGAAGATGTGGGCAAGACCAGTTATTTCTGGCTCATAAACAGTCATAATAAAAACACAATATTCTCTGTGCTATGTCTATAATCTTCAACGTGGGCCTGTGATGTGCCATTGAGGAGGTTGTGTTGACTATGCGGTTTGTTTTATGTGAAGTGAAAAACATCACTGCTTTTAAGATTGCAGCTTGTGATAAGTTGTTTTTGACAAGTTTGTAGAGTTGTTGTCACAGCAGGATCTGATTGTCGATGTCCTCTGTTGCAGTGTTGATTTCCCTATCCTCCGGGATGCCAAATCACAGTGCTAGTATTCAGGTAAGTTTCAGCCGTCATGCCCACACTTTCTCTTGTAGCTAATGATGTTAACCCTTTCCACTCCAATTTGATGACGTTGCATGTTTAAACCATGAATCTTTTTTAATTCTTTGTCTTTACCATACACAAGTCTTTTTCAAAAGATGAACAACAACAGATCAAACAGGCTAGTGCAACTGAATAAAATGTGTGATTTTATAGCTCTTAACATGTCTAGACACATGTAATTAATGTACAAAGACATCAGCTGGGATATACGGTCACTTTTTCCCCAAAACAGTTGCGGTGCCCAAATGATATTACTAACGCTGGACCTGACTTGATTGTAATGGCACTTTCCCTGCCCTTCTCTTCCTCCCTTCTCTCTCTCTCTCAGCTCTGTGTCCAGAAGCTGCGAATCCTGATTGAAGACTCGGACCAGAACTGTGAGCCCTCTGTCAATGCCTGCAGTGTGTCATTCTCTCATTGTCTGTGTGTTTCTGAGTAGCCACCCATCTAGCTTCCAACAACCTAGATCCCAAACTCTGGATAACTCGACGTTTTGATCATGGTCCCACACAGGGGGCTGTTTTACATTTCACTGCACATAGTTGCAGTTGTGACTGTATCAAAAGGTAGGGTTTTGTCTTCATCCATTCATACATATCTACTTCATCAGGCTATTAATTTGAAAACTTTCAGTATATTTGATAAGTCACTCATTGGTCTAACAGGTTACGGCTAACAGTAAGTTAAACCATCTACGATCATTATGTTGATGCAGCTGGTGATTCGAGTTATCTGGGCCCCTTAGTAGGTTGTGTGTAGATCAGATATATATGTTGGCAGCTATGTCTTGTTTTTCATTTGATTTCTCGACTGTTTCGCTAGGTAGGCTCATAACATAAACAGGCTCAACCCCCCCCCTTGCTCACATTTGACACCACTTTAGTCTCAAACATCAAAGTGTTTACAGGGCTTCTCCTGACCTGCTCTGATGAAACCAAACCTGTATCTGCGCAACATCACTTCACCTCAAGGTCACATTCACACACAAACCTGATATGCAGCTATCTGCGCCTGAGATATCAACAGCCCAGATAATACTTGGTTGTTATAGTATGCCTGATTCAGCAACAACACAACATTTTTATTGGATAATGGCTACATATACCTAGGACTCGAAGTTGGTGGCAAAAAACGAAACGTCCATGTGTATATGTTGTCTCGTGTATATGTTGTCTCGTGTATGTGTTCTCCATCGTTTTGTGTTTCTTTGTATTTTCCTTTTCTTTGTTTTAATGTATGTGAAAATATCAGGTAGTCAGTCAGACAGCATGTTTTGTATACTATACTGTGTAGACAGTCATATTATGTAAGAGAGGCATTTTTGAATAGGGTCTACAGTAATGTAATCAGTGAGGTTTCAGCAGCTGAGAGGGGATAGTGAAGACTGCCAAAGAGGCATAGATTGTTCAAGATATTATGGGTGACCAATAGACCTCTTGTGCTCTAAGACAGGGAGGTAGGCTATAGCCATAAGATAATGTCTACTGCGGAGTGTAAAGGCATGCTGTATGGCTCGTAGTACAGTCTCCATAGTGCACAACCTCTAGTCTAGTGCATAGGGAAGTAGAGTAGAAGGCCCAGTGTATAGTGCCCTGGCCACTGAGTGTGTTGTCTTTGTTCATAGTGAAGTACCTGGGCCTGCTGGCCATGTCCAAGATACTGAAGACTCATCCCAAGTCTGTCCAGTCCCACAAGGACCTCATCTTGCAGTGTCTGGATGACAAGGACGAGTCCATCCGCCTCAGGGCTCTAGACCTGCTCTACGGCATGGTGCGGATAAGGGAAAGGGGGATACCTAGTCAGTTGTCCAACTGAATGTATTCAACTGAAATATGTCTTCCGCATTTAACCCAACCCCTCTGAATCGGAGAGGTGCGGGGGGCCTTAATTGACATCCACATCTTTGGTGCCCGGGGAACTGCCTTGCTCAGGGGCAGAACGACAGATGTTTACCCTGTCAGCAACCTTCCGGTTACTGGCCCAATGCAATAATCACTAGGTTACCTGTCATAGCACATGGTCATTGAAAACACACTTACCCTAACCCCATGTCTTCACCACACCTATACCTAGCCTAGCGGTTAGAGTGATGGGCCAGTAACCGAGAAGGTTGCTGGTTTGAATACCTGAGCTGACAAGTTGAAAAAATCTGTCGGTGCCCTTGAGCAAAGCACTTAACCATAATTTGCTCCACCTATTAAGGCTGACCCTGTAAAACAATAGATTTCACTGCACCTATCCGGACAATACAAACATTTTCAATCTACTCATGGGGAAATGTCTTTAGCTCAAGAACCTCCCTGATTCTGTTGATAGCCTAATGACTCCAGGGGGGTATACTACCTACCTGGTTTGAGGAGGTAACTTTGGACAACTCTGAGTTCAACTTGGGATAACCGCTAACATGAAATTGGCTCACCTTTTAGCCAGGTGAATTTATATGGCAACGAATGCTTCAGAACTAACCTGTGCCGGTGAAGGCTAACTCCATTTATCCTGAGTGAAGTCTGAGCTGTGAGTTGAGGACCAGTGAAATCAAATTCTGCCCCTCGCAAATGTTGCGTCATCATGACCTTTATTTGGGGAAGAGACAGATTTTAAAATAAATAAATACCTATCACATTACATATTTAGTAATGACTGGATGTATTTGAAAGTAAACGCAGAGTAAAACTGATGTTCTAAAATTATTTAATTGATAGGAGTGGGTAAGAAGGTGCTGTGAAAGATGACATTCACTATACGTAATAAAAGCAAGACAGAACTTCTAAAAGCTTATTTCACATCATAGCCTGCTGAATTTGCAAGATGGATTTTCTTTCATGTTGATTTAGTCAACAATGTAAAAGTGGCACTGACTCGCCCATAGATTGATGTTTCAGCATTGTTCCAATGTGTGGAGTTTGGTGTGTGACGTGCACATGCAGTTTCAAGCCTGCTAGAGTTAGCAGTTAACAGTTCACCAAACCCACAGTTTGGGACGTATTGTGGTTTTGGGGTCAAGGTTAAATGAATTACATTTTAAAATGCCATTCGTATTGTAAAGCATTCACAATGTTCCTGGCATTGTCTGTTGTGCCAGGATTATTTTCACTCTGCTGCTGCGTCTGTAACCATGTGGGTCGTGGGAATTTACCAGTTGTGAAGTCGTAAAAACCAATTGGATGCATTCATGTGATTTTTAACTCGTTGTGAAATGTTGAATAGTTAATGGCCAGCAAGCTGCGTCAACCATAAACTAAAAGTACAGCTATCATGAAAAAGTACCCATTTGTCGTACTTCGGTAAAAGTAAAGATGCCTTAGTAGAAATTGACAAGTGAAAGTCACCCAGTAAAATTCTACTTAAGTAAAAGTATTTGGTTTTAAATATAAAAAATAATTTCACATTCCTTATATTAAGCAAACCAGATGGCACAATTTTCTAGATTTTTTTTAAAATTTACGGATAGCCAGGCGCACACTCCAAATGAAGCGTTTGTGTTTTGTGAGTCGGCCAGATCAGAGGCAGTAGGGACGACCGGGGATGTTCTCTGTTTTGTGAGTCCGCCAGGTCAGAGGCAGTAGGGACGACCGGGGATGTTCTTGTGATAAGTGTGTGAATTGGATCATTTTCCTGTCCTGCTAAGCATTCGAAATATAACAAGTAATTTTGGGTGTCAGGGAAAATGTATGGAGTAAAAATGACATTTTCTTTAGGAAAATGGAGTAAAAGTTGTCAAATGTAAATAGTGAAGTACAGTTACCCCCAAAACTACTGAAGTACTTTACACCACTTATGTTTAATTAAATTATAAAGTTAGCTTTAAAAAAAAATGTTTTGCATTTTTACTGGCCCAAGATTCTGCTATAGAGGACATTTCCTTAGCAGTTAATGTCAGAGGTCATCATGTGGGAGAAGTAGGTGCTCAGGATGATAGATGCGTTTCCCACTAGTAATTGCCAGTTGGAGGGCCGTTCAAGTGGATTTTCCCCAGTTGTATGTGGTAAATGTCTACTTGCTTATGAGCGCACCATGGCACTGCCTCCTACAGTGCCAGATGTGTGCTTGTGACTCTCATAAAGGGGGAGTATCTGTAGCACGGTACATCTCCCACTCCTGGTTAATGTGATGGGTGGTCACTGTTAAGCGCAACACAGTGCACTGGCCACTTAATTGAAAACTTTGGCTTGCTTATATAGAGCGAGTACTACCTGTTTGCTGAGGTGCGTGAGGTAAGTTCGTAATGTGGCTCAAGCACTTTTCACAAGGTGCTGAAACCCTCTATTCTCAATCACTGAGAAGGGGTGCATATCCGACTGTAAAAAATCTAAACATAGCCCACCTAGCACGCTTGTAATTTCTTTGGCCTGGTCAGAATCAGCTGCCAAGTTCTGGTTTAATGCAGAGGGGCGAAGATGTTTCTTTGAGTTTGTCTTGCCCCGGTATACTGGGGTGATGTCGGTATAAATGTGTCAAAATACAGTGGGTTCGGAATGTATTCAGACCCCTTGACTTTTTCAACATTTTGTTACGTTACAGCCATATTCTAAAATTGATGAAATCATTCCCCCCCTGAATCTGCACACATTACCCCATAATGACAAGGCAAAACCAGGATTTTAGAAATTTGCACATTTTATTAAAAATAAACTGAAATATTACATTAGAATTCAGACCTGTTACTCAGTACTTTGTTGAAGCACATTTGGCAGCGATTAAAGCATAGTCTTCTTGGGTATGACACTACAAGATTGGCACACCTGTATTTGGGGAGTTTCTCCCATTGTTCTCTGCAGATCCTCTCAAGCTGTGTCAGGTTGGGTGGAGAGCGTTGCTGTACAGCCATTTTCAGGTCTCCAGAGATGTTCAATAGGGTTCAAGTCCGGGCTCTGGCTGGGCCACTCGAGCACATTCAGAGACTTGTCCCTAAGCCACTGCATTGTCTTTGCTGTGTGCTTAGGGTCAATGTCCTGTTGGAAGGTGAACCTTCGTCCTCGTCTGAGGTCCTAATCGCTCTGGAGCAGGTTTTCATCAAGAATCTCTGTACTTTGCACTGTTCATCTTTCCTTCGACCTTGACTAGACTCCTAGTCCCTGCCGATGGAAAAACATCTCCACAGCATAATTCTGACACCAACTTGCCTTTCCGTAGGGATGGTGCAAGGTTTCCTTCAGACATGACGCTTGGCATTCATGTCAAAGAGTTCAATCTTGGTTTCGGCAGACCAGATAATCTTATTTCTCTGAGTCCATTATGTGCCTTTTTGCCAACTCCAAAGGCTGTAATGTGCCTTTTACTGAGGAGTGGCTTCTGTCTGGCCACTCTACCATAAAGGCCCGATTGGTGGAGTGCTGCAGAGATGGTTGTCCTTGTGTAAGTTTCTCCCATCTCCACAGAGGAGCTCTGTCAGTGACCATCGGGTTCTTGGTCACCTCCCTGACCAAGGCCCTTCTCCCACAATTGTTTAGTTTGGCCAGGTGGCCAGCTCTAGGAAGAGTCTTGGTGGTTTCACACTTCTCCTATTTAAGAATGATGGAGGCCACTGTGTTCTTGGGGACCTTCAACGCTGCAGACATTTATTTTTTTGGTACCCTTCCCCAGATCTGTGCCTCAGCACAATCCTGTCTCTGAGCTCTATGGACAGTTCCTTCGACTTCATGACTTGCTTTTTGCTCGGACATGCACTGCCAACTGTGGAACCTTATATAGACAGGTGTGTGCCTTTCCAAATCATGTTCAATCAATTGAATTTATCACAGGTGGACTCCAAGTTGTAGAAACATCTCAAGAGTGATCAATGGGAACAGGATGCACCTGAGCTCAATTTTGAGTCTCCTAGCAAAGGTCTGAATACTTATGTAAATAAGGTATTTCTGTTTTTTTATCAAACCTGTGTTCACTTTGTCATTATGGGGTATTGTGTGTAGATGAGGATTTAGAATAAGGCTGTAACTTAACAATGTGGAAAAAGTAAAGGTGTCTGAATTCTTTCAGAATGCACTATATTTGAGGAGTCTGCAGACTGCTGCATAGGTGATTCTCGTTGAGCGTGGAGACATAATGGTAACGTTTTGTCCAACTCTGTCCATCGCCGTTGTAATCTAATGTTCCCAAACTGGAGATTTAAATGGTGATTGAGGATCCTCAATCTGGTTTATCGACTCCCTACACTCGTCTATTTTATTAAGTTTGAATTATTACGTTATTATTAGTACAGAACTCGTTTTTGGCAGCACCTCACAAAAGGACGATTTCAAATGCGGCAATTTAAGATTATATAATTCTGATTACAACGTACGCATAGGCTCTAGTTGTTTTAAGAGAATATTCTGAAATGTTGTTTTTTTTCAGATTTAGTTGAGGCATAGACCTACAATGCAGTAGGCATAGCCTATAGGTCTAGTGTTTTATGTATTTTATGCCATTTTTGTATTTTTTCGGATTCACATTGCGGACTGAATTGAAGTCCCTGGTACGAATGTGAACCGTAACACCCCTAGTTTAGCGGCAGGCGGACGAGCAATATCCACCATTGTAGTACGGATTAACCCTGAGCTGGAATGTGACGCGAGATCATTTCAGTAACGCCTCGGTACATCTAGCTACGTACTGGTCACAGTACAGTTTCTGATTGCCCCATGCCTCTCTTTCTCCATTGACTATTTGTTTCCTCCCAGGTGTCCAAGAAGAACTTGATGGAGATAGTGAAGAAGCTGATGTTGCACGTCGACAAGGCTGAGGGAACCACTTACCGAGATGAGCTGCTCACCAAGATCATCGACATCTGCAGCCAGAGCAATTACCAGTACATCACCAACTTTGAATGGTTAGTACAACTTACTGGAGGGGCCTATAATTGTCTCTGGTTCTTTACACACTTTTAAACTCATACTTTCTGTGATCATGAGTCTCTGTCAGGTAGCGTTGAAAGACTCAGTTAACGCTTTGCAGTAATGTGTCCTGCTGTATTGTACTCAATATGCTGATCGGCTCTTACCTATATGTATTTGTAAGTAGTTCAAGGTTTTTGTCTTTTTTTTTTGGATTACCTGTCATTTAGGGGCCTACCTTCCACTCACCTGTCTCTGAAGTACATCTGTCTGACTCTGTCCTGTGTCCATCTCTCAGGTACATCAGTATCCTGGTGGAGCTGACCCGTCTGGAGGGCACGCGGCATGGCCACCTCATTGCCTCCCAGATGCTGGACGTGGCCATTCGGGTCAAGGCCATCCGAGCCTTTGCTGTGGCCCAGATGGCTACTCTACTGGACAACGCCCACCTGCTTACCGGCAACACACAGCGCAACGGCATCTGTGAGGTTCTCTATGCCGCCGCCTGGATCTGTGGAGAGTTCTCAGAGTATGTATTCATGTCTATTCCTTTTCTGCAAGAGTACACACACGCTTTCTAGCGAGACTGTTTTCCACTAACTAGCTAATATCAGGCCAGTTCAGCCCTATATCATTGACTTATCCCTCATCCAGTACCATCCTCCATCTCCCCCCAGACACCTGGAGGAACCCATGGCAACACTGGAGGCCATGCTGCGGCCCAAGGTGGCCACCCTGCCGGGCCACATCCAGGCCGTGTACGTGCAGAACGCTGCCAAGCTGTTTGCCACGGTGTTGCGCGGCCAGGAGGGGGTGCCAGCGGACAGCACGGTAGCCCAGGAGACCAGCCAGCTGCTCATTGACAGGCTGCCTCTTTTCGTCCAGAGTTCCAACCTGGAGGTGCAGGAGAGGGTGAGTCACACATCTAACCTCCGGGGGTTATTGGCAATTTGAAAGGCGAATACCTTTTTCACTATGCATCTCTCTTTGCCCCCCCCCCCCCTCCTCAGGCCTCCTGCATCCTGCAGCTGGTGAAGTACATCCAGAAGCTGCAGCAGAAGGACGTAGAGGTGGCTGAGGAGGTGACTGCTCTGTTTGCTGGGGAGCTCAACCCTGTGGCCCCCAAGGCACAGAAGAAAGTACCTGTTCCTGAAGGGTCAGTCTGCCTGCTGCTCTCTTACTCACAATGCTGTTAAATTAAGCTTATAGTGATGCACAACATAATACGTATATTTTTTTATAGTACTACTTTATGCAGCCCATTACACAATTTTCGATATTGCAAAGTAGCTTTGTTTTTTTAGTCTGTCTTGCAGACTATTGAATGTCAGTCTGACTGAGTTGTATATAAAGTGTATACACAACATCAACAGAGACTTTCTGATTCCATTTAAGCGCTAAACACATCCCTATTGGACAGTACAGCTGGTGAGAACGTGTTATCTTGGTTTTGTCCCCAGTCTGGACCTGGATGTGTGGATCAACGAGCCTCCGTCTGGGAGTGAGTCTGAAGACGAGGGCAGGAAGTCCAAGGGCAAGGCTGTGTTTGCCAAGGAGGAGTCCAGACACACCAAGCCACGCTACACTGAGGTGGACGAGAAGGAACTGGCCAAGGTAAGATGGCAATGTATAAGACAATCACTGCTGTAGACCTAGTGATATACAAGCTCCTCAGTTATTTCATCAGTTGATCTGGTGTTAAATGTTTGCTGACCCTAAAACAATCAGACACCAAAGAGGTACACTGGTACACACCACTCAACCATAATATAAATACAATGGAGTTTTCATATGACTGACTTCATGCTGTTTCTCCCTCCCTCCAGAGGAGAGAAGTAAGGAAGGCAGAGCAGGCCAACAACCCATTCTACATCAAGGCCTCCCCCTCCTCTCAGAAGGTATGCAGAGCATCATTACCCAATTGGCAGCTAGTCTTGTGTGTTATCCTGACTCTTGCAGAAATGTAATTAATTACACATTTCAAACTACTTCCATCTAAATATGATAATTTTAATGGACTAGGAGCCTTCATGTTGTATGTTCTTCACATTCATGTGTTCCTGTGTGTAAGACTTGTTTCTGTATGTGTGCAGGTGTACCAGGATGGTGTTGGTGTGGAGCACATTCCAGTGGTGCAGATTGACCTCAGTGTGCCTCTTAAGGTCCCAGGTCAGTCTCCCCTGGCCACTAGATTATAAACTACTGATTTCAATGTGACATTGTATCAGTGAGTGGTTTGCACACAGCACTCGGTATCCAAACCTAACCCATCTCCCTCTTTCTCTCTTCGCCTCTGTCATACCTTAACCCATCTACTGTAACTCTGTGTCATAACTTATCCCCTCTACTGTACCTCTCTCACTCATCTCTCTCTGTCGTAACTTAACCCCTCTTTCTCCTTCCTTCGCTCTCCCTCTTTCTTTCTCCCTCCCGTTTGGTTTAGGGATGCCAATGTCAGATCAGTATGTGAAGCTGGAAGAGGAGCGTCGGGAGAGAAACAAGGCAGACAAGAAGAAGAAGAAGGACAAGAAGAAGAGGGAGAAGGGCGAGAAGGGCCGCCGGAGAAGGGGGGACTCTGGCCCAGAGAGCGAGGAGGACATCACCCCCGCACACATGGTGGACATCGTCACTGAGGAGATGCCAGAGGTAGGGATTTACACATGGTGTTCAGAGTAGAGATCCAAAAGTTGACCTGTTCTGAAATGGAGATGGGACTTTCCCACCCAGACTCGAAATGCAAAAAATATATTTTTTAAAATATAGAGACAAGTTCCATATAGATCTGGTCAGATCCAAACCCGGTCCAATCCGAGTGATGGAAGCAGCTTAAAATGTACTTTTTTTTCCCCCCTAAGCGACTACCAGAGCTGATAAAGCGCGAGGTGAGGGAGGTGCCGCTCTAGCAGGCAGGGGAGTGAGCGAGACTAGAGACAGAAGCCAACCAACAAGCTGACTCACTATAGTGGACTAATAGCTGCTATAGCAAGGTTATTTATCATCAAATATGATTACATAGAAGCTAGTTATGCTAACTAACATTAGCTAGCTTGGCTAACTGAGGCTGCAGTGCATGCACTTTCTCATTCTACAGTTACAAATATCAAGTCCATTCAGAATATTAAGTATCAGCCTCCATGTTGGCTCTTGGTTGTTGTAGCCTATCCTTCTCCTTTTAATTCTATCTTCCATCTTCTATCTTCTGACTGTAGCCTATTGCTTTGACTTATGATTGGCCAGCAGTCCCGTTCGGCTCTGTACGGGCCCTTCTGAACACGTCAGTTAAAATTACACCTACCCAAGAGCCGTGACAATCATATCAGATCTGACCCAGATCTGTGACATTATTTAGAATTCTGGATTGGGTCTCTGATATTTGGGATCCGTGAAGACCTCTAGTTCAGAACGTTTCATATAGGAATTTAAGGGGACAAAGCGAGCCCAAAACCTCATGAAAGGGGCTCAGGCCAATAAGCCATAAAACATTTGTTATATTGAGTGGTAATTCACATTTTAATTTCATATTAAATGCAAGGATGTTATTTTACGCTGTCACTAACTTGACTCTCTTCCTGTCTCAGAATGCCTTACCCAGTGATGACGACGACAAAGATCCCAACGACCCCCACAAAGCTCTGAACATCGACCTGGACAAGTGAGTACACTCATCACTGACCTCTCTGTATTACAGCTGTCCACTAATGGATTAGTATGAAAGCGCAGGCTATATAAACAGGCTGTGCTATTATATACTCTGCGGGGGTGTATAATCTCTTCCTGGCACCAATGATGAGAGATTGGTGCTAGTGCTGCCCTGGCCAGGCCCTTCCCATCCACACACACTCCCTCTCACTGTGCTCTGCTCTGTGGTTCTCTCCCTCTGTCTCTCTCCCCCTCTCATGCACACACACCTCTCTGTCCCCTTGCCCGAGCAGTTTGCTGGCAGCATCTCGCAGGTGAGTACATTCTCAGTGTCAGGAGGCCACGTCTGGGCCTGCATACTAAACTGACTGATCTGCTGTCTGTCTCGGTCTCACGCCTGCCCCCTCCCACTAACGTAGCATTGCTCTCTCTCTCTTCATCTGATTCTCTCTCTCTCTCTCCGTTTGGGCATGATGTGACTTTACAGTTTAAAGTTTGATCCCAGTGTTCAACTACACTATTTTCTCCCTCTCAGCCCTACTCCATTTGAAACCTTCTACAAGCTCCCTTCAGAATATCAGCATTCCCTCCTTCCAAAAGTGTTATTGTGGCAGGCGCTGAAGAAAAGTGCTCTTCTCACTAACTTCACATCAACCTGTCTTATAGATGGAGTTAATTGATTTCTCAGTGGAACTGCTGATTTTCTGAAGTCCTAACTCCTTCACCAGTACTACTCCTGGATGACTACCGTGCTGCTCTTATTTGAATCCTCACCCAATTCATTGGTCTTCAACATAATTGTTAATTGCAAATTATTTGATTAACCTGTTAATGGGAGTGTCCCTCCTGACCCCCCCCCTTTTGAAGGTTTGTGTTTGAGATGTCGTGCACCTGAGTGGAGGGTTCTGTCTCAACTAGCTTCCTTTCCTAAAAGGAGACAAGGAAAAGATGCTAGTTAACACTTGATGCAGCAAATGGCTGTGGTTCGACCAGAATCCCCATGCACACGCATGGCTGTGGTTTTAAGTGTGTCTACTTCTCTTTGTGCTCTCAGGCCCCTGGCAGACAGCGAGAAGAAACTGCCTGTCAGGTCACACCGTCCCGACGAGGTCCTCAAGAGCCCCATGGAAGACAGGCAGGTGGTGGAGGTTGTACCAGAGCCCAAGAAAAAGACAGGAAAGGAGAAGAAGGAGAAGAAGGACAGGAAGGTTTGGCTCCATCTTTATTTCTTAAGAATATTTTACATATTTTTGACGTTTGTTTCCGTAGTATTTGAGACCTTATTGACTTGAGGATTGTTTTTTTGTAATTGTAGAAGAGTAAAGAGAAGAAGAAAAAGCACAAACAAGAGGAAGAGGAGGATCTTATGGGCTCTGGGTCACAGGAGCCTGTCCAAGCAGAAGAGACCAAGGAGGTGGCAGCCCCGCCTCCTGCCTCTACACCAGAGGTATGATGTCACAAAGGGAGGGACTACCTTTTTATACAGTGACTATATATATATGGCTGTCTTCGTGAAAGTATTCTGAATTTTTCCACATTTTGTTAGGTTACAGCCTTATTCTAAAATGGATTAAATAGTTTTTTTCCCTCATCAATCTAGAAACAATACGCCAAAATGATAAAGCAAAAACAGTTTTTTTTAGAACTGTTGGCTAATTTATAAAATACAAAAAAAAAAATTATCACATTTAAGTATTCAGACCTTTTACTCAGTACTTTGAGGATGCACCTTAGGCAGTGATTACAGCCTTGAGTCTTCTTGGGTATGATGCTACAAGCTTGGCATACCTGTATTTGGGGAGTTTCTCCCATTCTGTAGATTCTCTCAAGCTCTGTCAGTGTGGATGGGGTACGTCACAGCACAGCTATTTTCAGGTGTCTCCAGAGATGTTCGATCGGGTTCAAGTCCAGGCTCTGGCTGGGCTACTCAAGGACGTTCAGAGACTTGTCCCGAAGCCACTGCTGCGTTGTCTTGGCTGTGTGCATAGGGTCGTTGTCCTGTTGGACGGTGAACCGCTGCCCCAGTCTGAGGTCCTGAGCGCTCTGGAGCAGGTTTTCATCAAGGATCTCTCTGTACTTTGCTCTGTTCAGCTTTCCATTGATCCTGACTACTCTCCCATTCCCTGCCACTGAACAACATCCCCACAGCATAATGCTGCCACCATACGTCACCGTAGGGATGGTGCCAGGTTTCCTCTATACATGATGCTTGGCATTCAGTTCAAAGAGTTCAATCTTGGTTTCATCAGATCAGAGAATTGTATTTCTCATGGTCTGAGAGTCTTTAGGTGCCTTTTGGCAAACTCCAAGCGGGCTATCGTGCCTTTCTCTGAGGAGACTGCTTCTGTCTGGCCACTCTACTATAAAGGCCTGATTGGTGGAGTGCTGCAGAGATGGGAGAACCTTCCAGAATGACAACCATCTCCACAGAGGAACTCTCTAGCTCTGTCAGAGTGACTCCAATAAAGTTGTCGAAACATCTCAAGGATGATCAATGGAAACAGGATGCATCTGAGCTCAGTTTCGAGTCTCATAGCAAAGGGTCTGAATACTTACAGTACCAGTCAAAAGTTTAGACCCATCTACTCATTCAAGAGGTTTTCTTTATTTTATATTATTTTCTACGTTGTAGAATAATAGTGAAGAGAACTATGAAATAACACATGGAATCATCTAGTAACCAAAAAAGTGTTAAAGAAATCAAAATATATATTTTTATTTTCGAGATTATTCTAACCCTTTGCCCTGATGAGTTTGCACACTATTGGCATTCTCTCAACCAGCTTCATGAGGTAGTCACCTGGAATGCATTTCAATTAACAGGTGTGCCTTGTTAAATAGTGGAATTTCTTTGGCTCAATCACAATAAGAAGGAATCAGTTGTGTTGTGTTGTGTTAAGGTAGGGTTGGTATACAGAAGATAGCCCTATTTAGTCAAAGACCAAGTCCATATTATGGCAAGAACAGCTCAAATAAGCAAAGAGAAATGACAGTCCATCATTACTTTGAGTGACTTTCATGTTTTAATCTGGATTTTTGTGCAGTCTCAAAAAACCAAGCGCTATGATGAAACTGGCTCTCATGAGGACTGCCACATAAAATGAAGACCCAGAGTTACCTCTGCTGCAGAATACAAGTTCATTAGTTACCAGCCTCAGAAATTGCATCCCAAGTAAATGCTTCAGAGTTCTAGTAACAGACACATCTCAACATCAACTGTTCAGAGGAGACTGAGACTGCGTGAATCAGGCTTTCATGGTCGAATTGCTGGACAGAAACCACTACAAAAGGACACCAACAAGTAGAAGATACTTGCTTGGGCCAAAAACACGAGAAATGGACATTAGACCTGTGGAAATCTGTCCAGATTTGAGATAATTGGTTCCAACTGCCATGTCTTTGTGAGACGCAGAGTAGGTGAACGGATGAAC
Organism: Oncorhynchus masou masou; assembly: GCF_036934945.1. Taxonomy (NCBI): domain Eukaryota; kingdom Metazoa; phylum Chordata; class Actinopteri; order Salmoniformes; family Salmonidae; genus Oncorhynchus; species Oncorhynchus masou. The sequence continues at coordinate 82,030,738 of NC_088235.1, read as the reverse complement.
TCTGCTTGGGTGGTTCCCACCTTGAAGCATGGATGAGGTGTGGTGGTGCTTTGCTTGTGACACTGTCGGTGTTTAATTTAGAATTCAAGGCACACTTAACCGGCATGGCTACCACAGCATTCTGCAACGCAATATGCCATCCCATCTGGTTTGGTGTTAGTGGGACTATCATTTGTTTTCCAACAGGACAATGACCCAACACACCCTCAGGCTGTGTAAGGGATATTTGACCAAGAAGGAGAGTGATGGAGTGCTGCATCAGATGACCTGGTCTCCACAATCTCCCAACCACAACCAAATTGAGATAGTTTGGGATGAGTTGGACCGTAGAGTGAAGGAATAGCAGCCAACAAGTTCTCAGCATATGTGGGAACTCCTTCAAGACTGTTGGAAAAGCATTCCAGTTGAAGCTGTTTGAGTGAATGCCAAGAGTGTGCAAAGCTGTCAAAGGCAAAGGGTGGCTATTTGAAGAATATAAAATACATTTGGATTTGTTAACACTTTTTTTGGTTACTACATGATTCCATATGTGTTCATAGTTTTGATGTCTTCACTATTATTCTACAATGTAGAAAATAGTAAGTTCATACCTGAGTCAATAATTTGTAGAAACACCTTTTGGCAGCGATTTACAGCTTTTTGGCTTCAAGTCTCTATGCTTTCCACACCTGGACTGTGCAACATTTGCCCATTTTATTCTTTTCTAAATTCCTAACGCTCTGTCAAATGGGTTGTTGATCACTGCTAAACAACCATTTTTAGGTCTTTCCATAGATTTAAGTCAACTGTAACTCGGCCCCTCAGGAACCTATTCGCTGTCTTCGCTGCAACTCCAGTGTAGATTTGGCCTTGTTTTAGGTCATTGTCCTGCTGAAGGGTGAATTAATCTCCCAGTGTCTGGTGGAAAGCAGATTGAATCAGGTTTTCCTCTAGGATTTTGGCTGTGCTTAGCTCCATTCCATTTATTTTATAGCGTGAAAAACCCACCAGTGCTTAACGATTACAAGCATACCCATAACAGGATGCACCATTATGCTTGAAAATATGGAGAGTGGTACTCAGTAATGTATTGAATTTGGCCCCCAAACATAACACTTTGAATTCAGGACAAACATGTAATTGCTTTGCCAAATTTGTGCAGTATTACTTTAGTACCTTGTTGTTTTGGAATAGTGTTATTCTGTACAGGCTTCCTCCTTTTCACTCTTGTCAATTCAGTTAGTGTTGTAGAGTAATTACAATGTTCCATCCTCAATTTTTTTCTTATCACAGCCATTAAACTTTAATTGCTTTAGATTCATGATAGGTTTCATTCTCCCACAACTGACTTAGGAAGGACACCTTTTATCTTTGAAGTGACTGGGTGTATTGATAAACCATCCAAAGTGTAATTAATAATTTCACCATACTCAAAGAGATATTCAATGCCAGCTTCTTTTTTTAACCAATAGTTACCCTTCTTTGCGAGGCATTAGAAAACCTCCTTGGTCTTTGTGGTTGAATCTGTGTTTGAAATTCACTGCTCGAATGAGGGACCTTACAATGATCTGTATGTGTGGGGTACAGAGATGAGGTAGTCATAAAAAAATCATGTTTAACAAACAATCTACCTGCGGCGAAACCGCTCAACTTTTACATTACGTTCAGTCATCTAGCAGACCCCAGATCGACCCACAGGAGCAACCAGGGTCAAGTGCTGCGACCAAGGGCATGTCTATAGATCTACCACCAAGTCAAATGGAGAACCTGAACCAGCGACCTATCGGCCAACGGCCCAAACTCCCAACCACCAGGCCACCAACCATCCAAGACCCCCTCCCACCCCCAGTTCCCCAAGAGCTGCCCCTCAACACCTTTCCCTTCACTCCGCACCCCCAAAACACAACTCCACTTTGACATTATGGGATATTGTGTGTAGCCAGTGACAAATTTGATGTTTAATCCATTTTTAAATTCAGGCTGCAGCTCAATGTGGAAAAGGTCTAGGGGTGTGAATACTTTTTGAAGGCACTGTTTACTTAATTTAACCTGCATTTAATTATACACTGCTCAAAAAAATAAAGGGAACACTAAAATAACACATCCTAGATCTGAATGAATGAAATATTCTTATTAAATACTTTTTTCTTTACATAGTTGAATGTGCTGACAACAAAATCACACACAAATTATCAATGGAAATCAAATTTATCAAACCACGGCGGTCTGGATTTGGAGTGACACTCAAAATTAAAGCGGAAAAACACACTACAGGCTGATCCAACTTTGATGTAATGTCCTTAAAACAAGTCGAAATGCAGCTCAGTAGTGTGTGTGGCCTCCATGTGCCTGTATGACCTCCCTACAACGCCTGGGCATGCTCCTGATGAGGTGGCGGATGGTCTCCTGAGGGATCCCCTCCCAGACCTGGACTAAAGCAACCGCCAACTTCTGGACAGTCTGTGGTGCAACATGGCGTTGGTGGATGGAGCGAGACATTATGTCCCAGATGTGCTCAATTGGATTCATGTCTGGGGAACGGGCGGGCCAGTCCATAGCATCAATTCCTTCCTCTTACAGGAACTGCTGACACATTCCAGCCACATGAGGTCTAGCATAGTCTTGCATTAGGAGGAACCCAGGGGCAACCAAACCAGCATATGGTCTCACAAGGGGTCTGAGGATCTCATCTCGGTACCTAATGGCAGTCAGGCTACCTCTGGCGAGCACATGGAGGGCTGTGCTGCTCCCCAAAGAAATGCCACCCCACACCATGACTGACCCACCTCCAAACCGGTCATGCTGGAGGATGTTGCAGGCAGCAGAACGTTCTCCACAGCGTCTCCAGACTCTGTCACGTCTGTCACGTGCTCAGTGTGAACCTGCTTTCATCTGTGAAGAGCACAGGGCGCCAGTGGCTAATTTGCCAATCTTTGTGTTCTCTGGCAAATGCCAAACGTCCTGCACGGTGTTGGGCTGTAAGCACAACCCCCACCGGTGGACATTGGGCCCTCATACCACCCTCATGGAGTCTGTTTCTGACCGTTTGAGCAGACACATACACATTTGTGGCCTGCTGGAGGTCATTTCGCATGGGCTCTGGTAGTGCTCCTCCTGCTCCTCCTTGCACAAAGGAGGAGGTAGCGGTCCTGCTGCTGGGTTGTTGCCTTCCTACGGCCTCCTCCACGTCTCTTGATGTACTGGCCTGTCTCCTGGTAGCGCCTCCATGCTCTGGACACTACGCTGACAGACACAGCAAACCTTCTTGCCACAGCTCGCATTGATGTGCCATCCTGGATGAACTGCACTACCTGAGCCACATGTGTGGGTTGTAGACTCCGTCTCATGCTACCACTAGAGTGAAAGCACCGCCAGCATTCAAAAGTGACCAAAACATCAGCCAGGAAGCATAGGAACTGAGAATTGGTCTGTGGTTACCCCCTGCAGAACCACTCCTTTATTGGGCGTGTCTTGCTAATTGCCTATAATTTCCACCTGTTGTCTATTCTATTTGCACAACAGCATGTGAAATTTATTGTCAATTAGTGTTGCTTCCTAAGTGGACAGTTTGACTTCACAGAAGTGTGATTCACTTGGAGTTACATTGTGTTTTCTAAGTGTTCCCTTTGCTCCAAAAAATAATGTAATTTCAGGTCAAGGTTTTTCTGTAATACAATGATGGCCTGTAGGTCAGATAGACCCTGGTCAACTGTGGGGGCAATAGCATACACAACAGCATACAAGTCCAGGTTAATTTGTCAATGAAAACAATAAAAAGTTCAGGACCAAGAATTGACCCCTGCAGGTCACCTTTCGTTATGCTCAGAAAATCTGATTTAACACCCTCAGTAGATGCACATACATTTTTCTGTCCAAGTAATTTTGAAACCATTTACATTCAGCCTGGTGTATGCCAATTTGAGGAAATCCTCTGAATTAGCAGTGAGTGAGCAACAATATTGAAGGCCTTTGACAGATCAATGAAGAGGGCAGCATAATGTTGTCTTTTGTCCATACAGTTAACAACACAATTTCTAGCTAGGGATGCAGCAAAGATAGGTTATAGACCAGCTCATAGCACTGACTGTTGTAAATTTAGGATACAGTTCAAAGATAAGAAAGATCTTAGCTGAGAATTAATAAAGTATTCTAATATTTTAGCTAGGAAAGAGTTTTTATAAATAGGGTAATTTAAAAAATATATATTTAAAAAACATTTTTAGTTTAAGGGTCTCCACCTTTTGTGAAGGGGGAGTACATGGGCCGCCTTCCAAATATTGGGGATAATGCCAGATATAGTCATTGGGTTAACATATGGGTTAATGATTCCACAATCTCGGGGGCAGAGAACTGCAGCAAAAATGCATATCAGCCCCAGTGGATTCTTGTAACAAAAATATATATCAATCTTAAACATGGCATCAAATACATCACCAGTAGTAAATTGTTTAAATGAAAACAAAGATTCACTAGAAGTTGACTGTTAACTGTCGAGTCAGCTAGAGGCGGGCAGAGGGAAGAGCAGTTGATTGACAGACCAGGGTCAATTAAACCACAGTTTCTCTCAAATAAAAAGCCTGCTGAGATGATAAAAGCATCACTTATCCCATTCTTCTTCGTTAGGATACCAGAGTCAGACAGAACATGCTAAGGCAGGGAAGAAGATGAATTTGTACGCTTCCGTGTATTTACTGTTTTCCAAAATTTAGAAGGATCCCCAGCAGTCAGAGATGGAGCTTAAAAAGTAACTTGATTTATCTTTCTTAATCAAGATAGTACATCTGTTTCTCAGTTGTCTGAAAGATTGCCAGTCCACTACAGTCAGTTTTCCTTGCTTTGGCCCAGGCAGGATTTCTCATCTGAATGAGCGCTGAAGGTCTCACCCTTGGTTTTCTATTTGACTCTGAATTGTTTAAAAGAGGCATGTTTATCAGCCAGAGGAATGAATATGGAGGATACATTTTCTAGAGTGAACTCTAAGAATACAGGAGGTAGGGGCTTAATCACAGTAGAACATGTCATGTAAAAACCATTGAGGATAACTTTAAGTATTTTGCTGTCTGGTATCTCTAATGCATACTATAGGACAATGATCACTGAGGTCATATTCCACTAGACAAATATTTATGGGGGTTATTAGTAAGAAGTAAATTAATCAATGTGGAGTTAATCAATGCACAATTACATTCTGTGTTGGGTATTTTGTCACTCCTGTAATTCATCTACATCTATTGTAACTCTGACACTAAATAATTTGCAGCTAAACTAAGAATTAGATTTGAATGAAAGAGTTTGCTTGACAGATATGAACAATTTTCTTTGATCATTTTCATTCATCAAACATTGTCATTGCTGCTTTCAAGCCCCCTCCCTTCCTATCAGCAACAAAGATTAAATCAAGTATCAGTATGAGTTCTTAGATTTCAGTGCTCCGAGTCTCTCTTTTGAAATACTTGATTTATTCATGAAAAGAACAGTGTAATCTCTGTATCCATTTTCATGAGGAGGTAGCACTAAAATGTTTAACCTCTCTGGCCCCTCCCTTCCTCCCTGTTCTAGGCTTCGGATCTGGATTTCTGGCTCTCAAATGCTCCAGTGCCCTCTAATCCTCAGGTTGAGTTCCTCTCTCTCTTAGTCATTCCTTGTTGCCATTTGTGTTCTAACAGCACCTCTCGTGCGTGCTTCTTTATTTCCTTCTTCCATTCACGCTTCTTCTTTCACGCTTACATTACTTCCTCTCTCTCACAGGGCACATCACCCTACTCGTTCTTGGGCTGTGGTTTTCTGTTTGCAATTGTGTTTCTTAGTGTTGGTTGTTTTTGTTTTGCTCAGTGTGTCTGTTTCTCGTTAGTGGTGGGTTCACAGTTGTCAAGTTCAGGGGCCTCAGAGTGTCTGGAATCTTGCTGACAGTTCCTGTTGATCAAGTCAAACCACTGCAACAGTAGCAGAGTTTTTCGTGTGTATGACTACATTATAGACAGTGTTTTTGATGACTGACTGAGTGTTTGTCTACATACCCTGTGTGTTTAGACTACGTCTAGCCCAGAGCAGCTGTCTGACCAGGCGGGAGACTGAAGAGGACTGTACAATATTCAGTTTGAGCTTAGACTAGGTCATAAAGTTACTTTAAGGTCTCTGTGACCCCACACTCTCTGTCCTCTGTTCTGCCCCTGCTGTATATGACTGTTTCAATCAGAATCTGATCATTGCTCTGTACATTTGTTTTGGGGCTCTGCATGTTGAGAAAAATGTATAATGAAAGCACTTTGTTTACATCACACCAACCGTCTGCCCTCAGGAAATGGGCTGTAAGTCTATCAGTCACCCAAATGTGACTTCGCACATCCTGTTTGAACCTGTTCTGTTTTTGTGTGTTTTGTCTATGATCGTTCCACTAAAACACAGATATTGACAATGGGTCTACTGGCACAATGTCAGCATTAAAGAACTTCTTAACAACAAACAAATTACTACAACTAACCCAAGCTACTACTACCTGTACTTGTATACGATCAATAAATGACAATGCGTGCTGTATGTCAGTAATCCTCCTAAATGTATCCAACTAACTTTATTGGTGTGTGTGTTGACAGGCAGCAGCTGCCCCTGCCTCCACCCCTAGGACGGCATCTGGTATGGCTGCCGTGGCACCAGACTCTGAGCCTGAAGAGGCCAAAGACACTGAGCCGGAGGAGACTGTGAGTCACTCCACTGATGATGCCATAACCACGAGACAGAAATCTTAGCTGTTACTAAGGATTCTACAGTAGACTACCACAACAGGATACTGTATTTTGACCGATCTTGTCTGAGCACTTCCCCATTGGACATTTTCACTCCTGCTTTCTGAATCGACTGCCCGTCACTTAAACCCCTGCTTGTTTCCCTCTCAGAAATCCTCCACGCACAAGAAGAAGAAGCAGAAAAAGGAGAAGAAGAAAAAGAAGCACCACCATAATCATAGCGATGGGGCCGGAGACGAGTCTGTGCAGAACGGCACTGTGGAGGAGGAAGAGCCTCTGCCGGTCAGTAACCAATCACCATTCACTCTGTCAATTAATCCCTGTCCGTTGGACGTTTAATTCATAGATAAAACTCTAATTTTCATTGTTTGGTTTTGGTCTGTTGACACACCCTCACCCTTTGATTGGCACAGTCAAGTGTGCGTTGTGTATACACTGCCTGTCTAATAGCATATACATAATCCACACGGCAGTCTGGTTTCCTTGTTTGCATATTAAGTGACGGTTGAGAACTGACCAAACGCCTCTCTTGTTACAGCCCATGTCCAATTACGCCCTGCTGGCTGAGAACTCCTACGTCAAGATGGTGAGTGTGATTGAGAGAGATAGAATATACAATAGTATTTATGTGGATGGCTGATGATATGGGAACTGAGAAGGGTCATTTTAACATAATCCACATATAGTATTTATATATCTCTCTTTCTCTCAAGATGAAGCAGGATGCTGATAAGGTATTGGCTGAGGTTCTGTGAACTGCAGGCTATGGGTTTTACAGGAGAATCTTCTAGATGTGCTGTATGGTTGTGACTTAGACTGTGCCCCCCGGCTTAATCACCCTGTGATAACCAAGCTCTTATGCAGAGACATGCAAAAATGGGAAACCGTGACCCTGTTATTCAGAACACCATAAGCCAGGGGCATCCTCTTGAGTGTGTGGTTCTTTACTATCAATGCTTCCAGATTGCTTATGAAAAATCACGTGGGATTCATGTTGGGATTGGAATGGTTGAATCGATTGGCTGGTTTGCTGTGGTTTTGCATGCAAGTCAATCTGCCGGGTTCCTTGTGTGAACACTGCTGGCTACGGAGTGGATCGACCTCCGCTTTATCTCTCCCCTCATCCTTCTCCCTCTCTCCCTCGCTCCCCACCTCCAGGTGTGTGACATCCAGGGGAATCTGCAGGATGGTAGCCAGGTAGTGGTCTCTGTCATCTTTGAGAATAAGTGCGACAGCTTTATCAAGTCCATGGAGTTCAACGTACTGGACTCTCTCAACTCCAAGCTGCAGCGGCCTGATGGAGCTGGCCCACACGACGGCCTCATCGTGCCCTTCCAACTGCCCCCCGGTGAGGAGAGAGCGGGGATGGAGACTATTATTGAACTACATACACTTCCAAATATTACAATTCCTGTTTTGCAGCCAGACTAATGTTTGATCTCCTCTCTTGTTCCTCAGGGATATCAAACGAGGCACGCTTCATCTTCTCAGTGCAGAACATCGTGATGCCCCAGAAACTGAAGGGAACCCTCACCTTCATAGTCAAGGTGAGTTAGTCTATCCCACGACAAAGTCCCTCACATCACCCCTGCTAGCACTCTGTCTGTGAGTCTGTCTGCGACATTGACTCTGGATACAGTCTCCTTCACTGCTCAAGGTTTGACCGACTTATGTCTCATCCATAAAAGTACATTATTGATCTTCTGCTGTTATGTTCCCTCACAGACTGATGATTCCTCCACTCACGAGAAACTGGACTTTAAACTGCACTTTACCTGCACCTCCTACCTGATCACCACTCCCTGCTACAGGTCAGTGCAACTAGCTGCCCTCAAAGAACCTCATTCTGCTGTTCAGTAGTGATGAACGTTACCTAACTGTAGATTTGGAGCTATTGGCTTTGTGTGTTGTGCCCTGATCTGAACTCATGATTAAACTGCTATGTGATGTGTAGTGAATGTGATTGCTGCTGTTTGCAGTGATGCGTATTCTAAGCTGTTGGAGTCAGGGGACCTGAAGGGGTGCTCTCTGAAGCTGGAGGGAGTTAATCAGCCCTTCCACCATCTACTGGCCAGAATCTGCTTCCACCACCACTTCTCTGGTGGGTACACTAGGACTGGAGGAAACTGGTGGAAGGCAAAGGGAGGGAGGGGGATAGGGACTGGGATACAGGGGAAAGGGTGAGGTATTCGGTGAAGGGACCCAACCATTTTTTGGGGTGTTTATTCTAGTTCGCCTTGTCCTCTTGCAAAAACAAGCATGTCCACTTTAAGATGATGATGATGATAAAGACCTTAGATGTTGAGATTGCATCTGTTCATAGATTAGTGTCGTGGTGGCAGGTAGCCTAGTGGTTAGAGCGTTGGTTTAGTAACCGAAAGGTTGCTGGATTGAATCCCTGAGCTGACGAGGTACAAAAATCTGTCGTTCTGCCCCTAAATAAGGGTAGGCCGTCTGTGTAAATGAAAATGGGTTCTTAACTGACTTGCCTAGTTAAATAAAAGTGTCAATAATCCATGTTAATAATGGACTGAATGATATAACAAGCTTACGGTTGTGTTCTTGTCACCTTACCAGTTGTGGAGAGGATCGATTCCTGTGCCTCCATGTACAGCAGGTCAATCCAGGGTCACCATATGTGTCTGCTGGTCAAAACTGTGAGTAGCTCTACTCCTCAGTCAAGTGTCCAAAGAGCCACATGTTGGATCCACATGTTCAGACAACTCAAATGAGATAGGTTGTGAGTTGTTCTTGTAACCTTTGCCCTATGTCTTTGTCCCTGTCCATTTCAGGCTGATCAGACCGTGTCCATCGACGCTAAATGTGATGAGCCGGGGCTGCTTGGGAATGTGCTGGATGAGATCAAACTCACCTTTTCTCAGTGCTGATTGTGTCTGACAGCCACTTGGTGCCCCCCTACCCCCTGTTAAACCCCCTCGCTCGCTAGAACACTCCGTTTCACCCTATTTATTCATCTTCAGATTCACAACTCTCCTTTCTTCTCTCACTTCCCCACTCCCCCCTGCACTCAGAATTGTTCTTTCCCCATCAGTAACTTGCTCTATGCTCACTCCCTCTGTGCACTTTTAGTTCCTCTTCCTTGTTTCAAATCTCTTTTCCACTGTCAAAAAACTTGTTTCACCTGCTCCCCACTTCCACACCTCTGACTGAACTCGTGCCCATTCTCTCTCGCTCATCGGCATTACAGTCTGTGACGGTCATGTAATGTAATCTGACAACTGGACTTTTTTTGTTGGTTGAATTGTGTTTTTACTGTTTCAGGTTGTTGCTGTTTTAGTTGATTTCTGCCGTCTGTCTGCGCCCCCCTTGCATTAAGCATCAGCGTGTTACCACTACTCTATAGTCCTGGTAGCATGCGTGACTCACTCTGACTGGCCCTAGATGGAAACATCATGTAAACTCCTTCATCCTGATCTGACCTTCTGCCTGAAGGAGACTGAACTCCTGAGACCCCCCCCCCCCCCCCCCCCATGTCCCTGCTCCAACTGTGCTAAGCTTCAGTTTGACCCGTGTCGCTGTAACATATCAATCCCTGTAAGAATTGAAAATGCCTGAGCTGGAAAGTTATACTAAGAGTGTGTTGGAATCATCTCAAAGCGTAGCCATACTCGAAAATAATGTTTCTGCATCTGTCTTGCTCTGTCTCCTATTCTAGACATGGGTAGAATGGTATCTTTTTACAATTGTCTGATGTATTGCTTTGATTATGCTGTAATGGTTGACAGATATTTAACTGCTCATCTGCTGTGCTGTTCTAGACCTCTTATCTCTCTTGCCTCAGGCATGTCTACCACAGTATCTGTAATGAGTGACCGAATAATATAGAACTTCTCATTGCTCTGCCTCTGTTTCTCTTTATTCACTTGTGACACATTTAAGTGAAGGCTCGCTATCACATATTGCAGCTAGAGCCTCTCACATAGCTTTGCTATAATAGCAGGCTTCAAATATCAATTTGTTGTAGGTCTCTTATGTGTTGATCTACTTAGTTTGGGATCACCTATGGGAATGGAAGGCTATTGTAGTTGTCATACAGGCATATTTTATTCTGAGAGATCAATGGCACTTGGTTTCGTATTTTATTTTCAATCGGTATTAGTCAAGGTGGCTTCTTGTTTGCTACTCCCTCCTGTCTTGAGAAAGCAAAACATTCAGTCCGTCAATAAGACGTTTGTCTGTCAAATCATCTAAACCTCTTGCCCCTTGCCACTTTTACACTACAATACGTCATACGGGTCACTGATATACAGTCATAAACTGATCTTACTCCAGTGTTGTTCTCTCAACTGCCTTGCTCTGTAGTTACTCTCAACATGTCTTACTGCCTGGTCCAGCACGACGTAGTAGCAACTTTAAACTGATCCCATAGTTTGTATCCCGACTAACCCTCATTCCTGTCTTGCAAGCGTGGATGATGTTGGTCTCCTGTTGGACTATGGGTCAGCCATTCCACGAGTGTCTTCTGTCCCATGTTGGTGTGAAGAACTGTTTTTCAGCGACGCTACCTACAGTATGTCCTTCCTAAAAAAATGATTTGATTGGCATTACCGAATGAAACAGTTACTTTTAAATAATACATTGTACTAATTATGAACATTTCTTGTGCGGAGTATTTAATCAATGTGTATCTTGCATGAGTAGGAATGTATACTTTTCATTATTTTCCCTATCCAAGGATAAACTTGCACACAAACTCCCTCGTCATTACTTGATTCTTTTTTTCTATTAGTTTTTTTTTATTAAGTGAAAGTTGACTTCATCATTCTACAGTTTGATGGTATTGTAGTTTTATCTGTTTAAATCCATACAATTAAAAAAAAGATCTTTTGAATGTTTTAAATGATTTAACATTGGGGAAGGGGGTTCTATTTGGTGGCATGGCACTGAGAGGAAGAGGCTCCAATTCAGTAGAGAAGAAAGGTATTGTGACGCTATTCAGAGAAGATACCCACTTTGTCTTAATTATTTCTCTGGTAAATTGTGATTGTCATGCTGAGGTTGGCTTGTGACATTAAAATATACTCTCATTGCTCTTTGTTTGAAGGTCCTGTCCAACTCATTCATTCACAATTCGCTAGCTGTAATATGTTTTAAGAGGGGACTACATAAGCAAGACAATATTAGTCGACTGACATCAACATTCCCTTCAAAGAACGGATAAGTCTACCCAAATTGAAATAAAGGCTGAGCTGCTTTCACATCTTTTATCTTTCCTTTGACTGATTAATTATAATTCCTGTTTTGTATTTGTATATTCAGTGAAATTGCATGTACTTTTCTTTGTGTGCAAGTCTGATTAAATTATCAATGTAGCTTGTATATACTGAACAAAAATATAAACTTAACAATTAGATTTTACGAGTTACAGTTCATAGAAGGAAATTGGTCAATTTAAATAAATGGATTAGGCCCTAATCTATGGATTTCACATGACTGGGCAGGGGCGCAGCCATGGGTGTGCATAAGCCCACCCACTAGGGAGCCAGGCCCAGCCCATCATAATGAGTTTTCCCCCCAACAAAAAAGTCCTTTATTACAGACAGAAATACTCCCTCAGCACCCCACTCCCTCTCCCCAGATGATCCCACAGGTGAAGAAGCTGGATGTGGAGGTGGCTTATGGTAGAGAAATGAACATTCAATTATCTGGTGGACCATCCAGCATTCCTGGGGCGGCAGGGTAGCCTAGTGGTTAGAGCATTGGACTAGTAACCAGAAGGTTGAGAGTTCAAACCCGGAGCTGACAAGGTACAAATCTGTCGTTCTGCCCCTGAACAGGCAGTTAACCCACTGTTCCCAGGCCGTCATTGAAAATAAGAATTTGTTCTTAACTGACTTGCCTGGTTAAATAAAGGTAAAATAAATAAATAAAAAATTCCAATTCCACACTCCCTCAAAACTTGAGACATTTGTGGCATTGTGTTGTGTGACAAAAAAATGCACATTTTAGAATGTCCCCAGTACAATGTGCACCTGTGTAATGATCATGCTGTTTAATCTTTTTTTTTTTTTGATATGCCACACCTGTCAGGTGGCTTGATTATCTTGGCAAAGGAGAAAAGCTCTAACAGGGATGTAAGCAAATTTGTGCATAACGTTTTAGAGAAATACGCTTTTTGTGCATATGGGACATTTCTGAGATCTTTTGGTTCAGCTCATGAAACAAACACTTATGTTGCGTTTTTATTTTTGGAGGCTATGTGTCCTGTTTAACTTCGATTCCCAGAAAGCATTGCTAGCATTTCATTGCTCATGGCATCAAGCTTTGTGGGACCAGCTTTAGCGACTTCAGTTGCGACACGGTGAAGCAGCTGCAGTAGGAGGGGAGATCTTTCCCTACGCTCTCGGACAGTCGTTCATTGGTTTGTGATTTCTAGTTTGCTTTGACTATAAACATTTCCGTTGCTCAAATCTGGCTTTGAGTCAATTAGGAAGCGTTCCGTTGCCCTTCAGGGGAAGATCAACAACAGATTCGCGAGAAATGCTAGCAAGCTAGCGTTGGGTTGGTTGTAAGCGAGAGATTTATGGGTTTGTTCGATCACAGTGGAAGAGAACCGAACGTAATAACAGCGGAGAATTGTTGAGACTTTGTAGGGAAACGAGTGAACAATCAAACTGTTTCTGGGAGGGTGATTTAAGTAGCTAGCTAGCTACATTTGATATAAAAAGCTCTAGATAGGTATTTTAAACAGATCGTCGCGGAATATGGCTCAGCATGGACATCATGTAGCCAGTTCCCAAAAAGCACTCATGCTAGAAATGAAAAGTCTTCAAGAGGAGCCAGTTGAAGGGTTCAGGATAACTTTAGTGGACGAATCGGACTTGTACAACTGGGAAGTTGCTATATTTGGACCCCCAAATACTCACTATGAGGGAGGTTATTTTAAGGTGAGTATTCAATTGCTGAATATTTAACAAGATCGCTAGCTATCAAATCACTTACTCTCGCAGTGTTTTTGTCGCTAGTCATCGCACGAATGTGCTTGGGTCACCAGACTGATTATTTATGTGCCTGGTCAGTGTTCACTCTTGTCCCAAACTAGAAGTTAATGTCTACTGTAGATACCGTGACAGTATTACTTCTGTAAATGTTACTGAGGTAGCAATTGTGCAATATTTTGTCACCTTTGTTTGAAGTACCTAACTATTGAAAACTGTCAGACAACCTCGAACCTGGCCTAGTTTGCTGAGTTGACCAGTGAACACAGGTGGCTGGTGGGACCTTAACTGGGGAGGATGGGCTCATAGTAATGGCTGGATTGGGAATGATGTCAAACACATGGTTTCAATGAGTTAATACCATTCCAGAGTTATGAGCCGTCCTACCCTCAGCAGCCTCCTGTGCTGCTGATCTACATCTGACAACCAACAAAACATGTTATGATGTTAACAGATAATTTGAAGAAATAAACATTGCCAAATGATATCACTGTGGCCAGTCAGGCAGAATTAACAGCGCTGTTCGTTTTGTTAAGTCTGTATGTTGCCATTGCTTTATTGTTCATAGATTGGTCCTGTTTGTCAATGTATGTCCATGTTTTAACCCAAAAGACCTCCCAATAACGTAATAGGACTTCTTTCTTCTTGGAATTTAAATGTTGTCAATCATTGCCAAATGCATGTTTGTTACACTATGACAATGTATCACATCCAAAGCCACATTTACTTTCTGTGGTGGCTTGAAAGGTAACACATGTTATTGATATACAGGTGCTGATAATGATAAATACCAATTAAGTAGACCTAATTTCTAATGTATTGTAGGTTGGTGGCACCTTAATTGGACAGGACGGGCTCGTAATGCTGGGGTGAAATTAGTATAATGGTTTCAAGTACATCAAACACATGGTTTCCACTCCGTTCCAGCCGTTAATGAGCCGTCCTCCCCTCAGCAGCCTCCACTGGTTCCTATAATACGTTGAACTAAACCCACTTCCTTTGTTTTCATAGCTAAGCAATTGCAGCAGATAGCATTGTCCAACTTGTTCCAAATTGACTCTAAGCACCCAGTATTATAGCCTAGTGTCAGTATGTATTGTTTGTCATTGATATTTGATTGTTGTAATCACCCAATAGAACACACATTTTATCTTCATTTATTAATCAAATCCAAGGTTGATGCAAGAGTATCAATGAAACTAAAGCTGAAGAACAGCCGCACATCCAGGTACTTTCCACAGGTGCTGGAGTTATAGGCCAACTCATTGAATACAGACAATACTGCACACTGCTGCTCATGCTCCCAGGTGAAATTTATTTAGAACACCATTTAGACCCTTACGTCTTCATCAGGCATCCATGGGAGCATGAGCATCAGTGCAGTGTTTTCTTTTCTGTTTATCAATGAAACTACCAACGTTGGAATCGGGTGGCCTACTAATTGGTTTATGTCATTGGAAACACTAATCTAACTCTTTTTATTCAGATACCTGCTTCCAGTCTTTTCTGGGTAGCACAGTAGGCTAAGCTTGAGCTGTGCTGGATAGGAACATGTGTATTGTGGGTAGGAACAGAGATTTATAGGAACATGTGTATTGTGAGTGCTGTGTACGAGATTGAATTGTTGGGCCAGCAATGCAATGCTTGACTGAAATACACAGCAGACCTGTGACTCATTGGTTTGTTGGAGACGTTAGAGGAAACCGTTTCCACATTCTGACGAAGACCCTCCCTTTCTACACAGGTTAGACAAACCCTCTGTGACATGCTGCTTGTGCATATTTATTGAAAAGAGTCTGAGTCAAACCGTGACGTAGGCAGTGGTGTAAAGTACTTAAATGGCGGACTCACTAAACACATGCTTTGTTTGTAAATAATGTTGGGAGTGTGCCCCTGGCTATCTGTAAATGAAAATGGTGCTGTCTGGTTTGCTTAATATAAGGAATTTAAAATGATGTGTGTGTGTGTATATATATATATATGCTTAAGTATATTTAAAACCAAATGCTTTAACCAAGTAGGATTTTATTGGATGACTTACACATTTACTTGAGTCATTTTCTATTTATGTATATTTTACGTATGACAATTGGGTACTTTTTCCACCACTGGACGTAGGCCTATTCAAACCCAGAGCAGCATGTTGGCATCAGGGTGCAACTCCTCTGACTGTACACGTGTCACCAAACAAAATATTAATGCTAGATTGGCAAACTGAAACTAAAATACAGTAATAAAAGTGGAATTAACCTATACGACTTTTCCAAATGGGCAACTCAACGCACTTGACATTATTAGGGTTGGAATTCTTCTCATTCATTGCCAATGTGTAGATATTCAGCCAAGTTCTGTCTTCATTTATATATTTGCCATGGCCAAACACTCTTTGCTGGATCACACAACTACCTTGTGGAAAAAACTCTAGACCACCTTTACCCCACACAGAGACCTGCACAAACCTCTCTCTCACCCTCCATTTGGCAAATCTGACCATAATATCTATCCTCCTAATTCCTGCGTACAAGCAAAAACTAAAGTAGGAAGAACCAGTGACTCACTCTATGGAAGTGGTCAGATTACACAGATGCTAAGCTACAAGACTGTTTTAGTAGCACAGACTGGAATATGTTCCGGGGTTCATCCGATGGCATTGAGGTGTACACCACATCAGTCACCGGCTTCATCAATAACTGCATCGATGACGTCAGCCCCACAGTGACCGTACGTACATACCCCAACCAGAAGCCATGGATTACAGGCAACATCTGCACTGAGCTAAAGGGTATAGCTGCCACTTTTAAGGTGCTCATCACGAAGCTAAGGACCCTGGTACTAAACACCTCCCTCTGCAACTGGATCCTGGACTTCCTGATGGGCCGCCCCCAGATAATAAGGGTAGGCAACGACATATCTGCCACGCTAATCCTCAACATGGGGGGCCCATCAGGGATGCATGCTTAGTCCCCTCCTGTACTCCCTGTTCACCCACAACTGTGTGGCCAAGCACGACACCAACACCGTCATTAAGTTTGCAGACGACAACGGTGGTAGGCCTGATCACCGACAACAATGAGACAGCCTATTAGGAGGAGGTCAGAGGCCTGACAGTGTGGTGCCATGACAACAACCTCTCCCTCAACGTGATCATGACAAAGGAGATGATCGTGGACTCAGGAAAAGGTGGAACGAGCACACCCCCATTCTCATCAACGGGTCTTTAGTGGAGCGTCACCAACAAACTACCATGGTCCAAACACACCAAGACAGTTGTGAAGTGTGCACTACAATGCCTATTCCACTTCAGTAGACTGAAAGATAAGGCATGGGTTCTCAGATCCTAAAAGAGTTCTACAGCTGCACAATCAAGAGCATCCTGACTCGTTGCATCACCACCTGGTATGGCAACTGTTCGGTATCCGACCGCAAGGCGCTACAGAGGGTAGTGCTTACGTCCCAGTACATCACTGGTGCCAAGCTTTCTGCCATCCAGGACCACTATACCAGGCGGTGTCAGACTCCAGCCACCCTAGTCATAGACTGTTTTCTCTACTACCGTACAGCAAGCGGTATCGGAGCGCCAAATCTAGGTCCGTAAGGCTCCTTAACAGCTTCTACACCCAAGCCATAAGACTACTGAACAGTTAATCAAATGGCTACCCGGGCTATTTGCATAGATTTCCCCCCCCCCCTCCCCCATTTATTATCTATGCGTAGTCACTTTACCCCTACCTATATTTTACCTCGACTAACCTGTACTTTGACTTGGTACCGGTACCCCCTGCATATAGCCTCGTTATTGTAAACTTTTTTTCAACTTTATTTAGTAAATATTTTAACTCTTTTTTTAACTGCATTGTAGGTTAAGGGATTGTACGTAAGCATTTCACGGTAAGGTCTACCTACACCTGTTGTATTCGGCGCATGTGACAACTAAAATGTAAGTTGTTCGCAGCCGTGGTAGGGCCTGCAGCCTGGTGTAGAGTGACAGGTGGCAGCAGCACTGCAGCCTGGTCCTGGTGTGACCCTGGGACAGGGACAAGAGGAGCCAAGTCACCTGGCCAGAGAATTTGTCCTGGCAGGGACGTAGAGCAGAATGACCACTGCCTGGGCTGGAAGCTCAGGGGAGATCTGCACTGCCCATCAAGATGCAGAATTTTCTACATAATCACTGTCACCGCCATCTTCATATTCTCTCTTCTTCTTGGGGACTACATTGTCTTCCCCAACCCTTCATTAACACGACAGCAATCCCATTAGCTTAGCTGTCCCTGGCAACCTTCCACTACGACAGCCAGCCAGCCAACCCTTCACTCACATAGTCAACAACACATCCCTCAAGCAGAGTAGGCCAAAGACTGTCCCCTTTTTTTTTCCTTTTAACAACAAGAGCATTTCTGCTTTGAGAAGTGCATGATGTTTTGCTTGGAGTTCAAAGGCTGTCATGACAAGAGGGATTGCTCTAGCTCTGCTACTTCCTTTTTGAGTGGCATCGTCCATACACTTCCTCAACCATGAGGTCATCTACACGTTGAAGCGTGAGATTTCTGCCACGAATTACACTAGCTAGAAAATATCTTAGAAGTAAGCTTAAGCCTACGATAGTGTTAAGAGCCTAGGGTTAGTGGAATGTCAGCACTGATGAGTGTGACGGGAACCACACTTGGTGTGGTTGAGAAATGCAAACCCCAACCCTTCGAGAAAGCCATTTATTTGTAGATTTCCATCCAATGTTTTAATGGTGTATTTCAAAATGAATGCTGGAGTCATGTTTCCTTCTCTGGCTGCCTGGCTCTGTCACACAGAAATAAGAGCTGGGAGTAGGAGTGAGAGAGATAAAGGTAGAGCGAGGCAGTGCCACTCCTGGCCCTGCTCACACGCTGGTCCCCTGGGGGCCTTGTGAAAAGCGAGCATGCCATGAAGTGAATGGGGCCCCATGTAGAGGTAGAGTTAGACAGTACACCTTCCAATGGTCAGCCTCATCATGATCATGTGCTTACATGTTCCTAGCCTGGGATAAGAGAACAGGGCCCCATTTGATAGGCAGTCTGTTTCAGCTTTTCCTTTTTCAGAAATAGGCCAACATTGGACTAGTTTAGCATATTTCCAGATATTGCTGGACTGAATCAGGTTGAATGAAATGCACTTGCAAATCCAATGTCTCTCCTACATGGATAAATCACTAATTTAGCCTACTTCCATGGGAATTAGACCTACCAGTAATGCTTTGTATCAGAAAAGGTTAATCATTCTTGGTGCCTTGGTCCACAGCACATTTAGTTCACTCATTTCTCAGTGAGCCTAACAGTAGAAGATTTGTGCATTCTTGTCTTCTAATACTAAAGGTCTGTGTTTTGGCATGCCCTCCTCATCCCGTCAAGTTTGTTGGCAGATTCTGATTAGGCAAATTGTGTTTGTGAAGTGGACTGCCGTTCAGTCTTGACAGTGGTTCTGGTGTAGTGTACTCTGCCTGTGCCCATACTTTTCCTCCTCTTACTCCTCCTCCTTCACCGCACTGAAAAGGTTTTGTTAATGAGGCAGGACGCTGTTGGGTCTGGGCAGGATAATCTACAGCACCTCGTATCATACACGTGTTGTAGACTAGAATGTATGTGTGTGCACAGTGCACTGCTGTTCTCAAGGACACTTTCCTTTTCATTCACACTGAGCAGCCAGGAGAGCGGGTCTGAGGGAGAATAGGAGAGCGAGAGAGCACCTGGGGACTGGTAGAAGGGGGGTCTGCAGACAGGGGAAGGTGGTGTGTTGGGAGGAACATAATGATTAGTTCTGTTAGGTTGCTTTAGCTAACCTGGTTTACTTTGCCCTGATTCCAACCTCCCTCAACAAGGTGTGTTTGTTCTTCCTGACTGGCTTTGTCATCCAAGTGTTTAGGTCACCGTCCAAGACCGAGCTTTTAAGAGTTGAAAATGTATCTGTTCTTCATTGCCATTTGCATCTTCACCTGCGGGGGCAAATTTAATCCACTGCCTTGCTTCAGTGTCAAGGTTAACTGTTTTAAACCGTTTCACGTTTTAACCACGGAAACTCTTCAAGATGCAGTCCAGGATCCTAAGCATTTATAAATGGAATTCGAAACCTATCATACAAATCGTATGTGTCATACGAAACGGATGATGTATTAAACCATTGTGCACAATTTTCAGGAACCATTTTGCCTCGTGAGCACTACTTTCAAAACTACTGGCTGAAATTATACCAAAGCTGTGGAGCATCACTTTAACTCTGTTCAAATCCTATAAGAAGGAGAGTGTGGCAAGAGAGCAGGGGAGAGCATGTTCAAACAAACATGGGCTTGGTAGGTTACTAGGTAGATGCTGAGCCAAGCAGTTCTGCTCTAAATATTCTTGCTTTCCCTGTGCCAGCCGCTCCTCCTCCTGCCTGGCTAACTGAAGCAGCAACACGTCCTCCCAGTTCTGTACCTGTTACTGGGTGATACTTAAAAGCAGTTGCTGCTTGTTTCCACAGGGCTCTCGGGAGAGCCTCACTTCAAAGAGACATGGAGCTGAGCAGCCAGGAGAGGCTGGGTGTGCACTGAGGAGCTCTGTTCTGGGACTACGGGCTAGGGTGTGCCACTGTGTGGCATGGCTATGTGATATGAGAGACAGTCATGCCTCGCAGGCATGGAGGGGATATTTATAGAGGAAGAGAGGGAGTGTGTGTAGCGTTCAGATTTGGGGAGAGAAACGGAGCAAATGTCCCTATTCTGAGCCTCTGTTTGACTCCTCCTTGGGATGCTCTTGATGAGGTAGGCATGGTGCAGCAGAGGGAATGAGCAAGGCCAACGTTTTAAGCCCAGTCACTCCACTGCCCTCCCTCTCTCTATTTCTCTCTTTGTGTGCGTGTTGCTCTCTCGCTAGGCTTGGTGTCAGTTTTGCAGGCAATTCAGGGGATTCAGCTCTCTCTGCTGCCATGGAAAGTTCCCTCCCTCCCTGCCTGTGAGTGCAGCCTGCCTGCCATGGGCTGTGTGAGTGGCATGCAGGGTGACAGTGCCAAGTCGGTGCTCTCTGTGGAGGACACACCCTTCCTCCCTCCTTTTCCTGTTTCCCTTATCTTTCTCTCTTTCTAACCAAGCCTGGATCAGCCATTTTCTATGTTTTATTTAACTCATGCAAATAAATAAAGCCCTGAGTTATGTTGGTTGGGTGTGTCTCTTTGTTCCATTCATATGATCAAGTAGGCTATTTTGGGCAGAGTATGATCTAAGACAGACTGTACAATATGAAGATCGGGTAAAACTGCTTCTCCAATAGAAATCCCCAATCACACTTCTAGGTGACGTCATGGCGACGTTGGCTAGCTAAGCTCGTGTGCAGAAACATGTCATCGGTTCTAATGGTCGTCTCGCGCCGTGCTGAGCATGTGCAGGCCGTCCAAATCAAAGGCACTCTTAAAGTTGTTTTGAACTTATTCAAAGTTGTCAATTTGTCACTTTCACGAGGTTGGTGTAATAACATGTTTAACTACTTTAGACATTGGCTCGAATCTAGGTTGTGGCTTTTAGATTTTAAGAAAATGAACAACTACAGAATGCTTTTTCACTTCTCAAACCCTGGCCTGGCCTGCTTGGTCTGTTTCGCAAGTGTTACCGGAAGTCTTGCGATGTTGTGCCTCTGTTTAGAAGCTATTTTTTTTTTTACATGAATTTAAATTATTATTGAGATTTATGTTGTGGCTCTATGTGGGCAGAGAAAATGTTATAGGCCCTCCTATAAGGCACGTGATGAAATGCAGTACCCCCTTTTAATAAGCCGATTGCTTGAATATTGCACTCACCTTACAGAGCTCTGCATTAACACTGGTCCTCACTGAACTGCTGGAGCTAGGCTGGTATGTAAGCTGCAAGGCTGTTGTTGCCGGTCTCTCTCTCGCTGTTTGTATGTGGAGTGTTGGCGTGAACCCCAGTCATTCTGGACCCGAGCCAGTTCGGAGGCATGGCGCCAGACTTTAAAAGCAAACAGGATTCTATTCGGCCTGCCAGGGTTTCCACTCTGGACTTGTTGTTGTATGGACATGTCTTCCTGTTCAATTTACTCGTCACTTCTGACTCGTACAATGCAATCAGCATTAGGCCTAAGTAAAAGTGTAATGTTAGGGAAGCCATAGGCTTGTATGGAGTTTGTGCACAACGTCCCCCCCCCAGTACATGTTCCCACCCTCCCCAACACACACACACACCCAGCCCCCACCCAGCCCCCTCGTGGCATTTGGCTCAGCATGGGGAGCACCAGCTGACTGTGCCGAATCAGCGAGTGTGGGCAGGGGGTGGCAGAGGGGGAGGATTAGCAGACTGTGTGGTGTATGTGCCTGCCTTTGTCATTAGTTTGTGTGTGTGTGTGTGTGTGTCAGCTGAGTAGGGGGTCTACTGGGGGGATGGTGAGTGGTGGCTTGTCTGTGGTGATGAGAGCTGGGGGACAACCCCAACAATGCCTACCAAACACACAACACAATCACCATGGGCTTTTCACTCAGCCTGTACCCACTATACAGAACAATACCACAGAAGGCCTGGTGTATCCAGTTACACACTCATTAGTTAGGCTTGTGCTGTTCACCATCTATGATTGAATTTACACAGCAGTCTGGTTCACTTCAAAACCACCATCTGTATTTAATGTTGTGTTGGCTAGATGATCCTTACTTCTTAATAAAGCGTGGACACAGTATTACCACACATCAGTTTTGGATTACATTTAGAAAAGAGGATACAATATCCTCAGCTTTTCAGCCTGTCTGTTTGCTGTTAAAGCACCAAGCTCTGGAGTCAATTAACCAGGGGATTCCATATCCGTCAGTCGGTCCGCTGTAAAAAAAAAAAAAAAAAAAAAAAAAATTGGAACTCTAACGAGGCCTATTTGCCTGTTTTTATTAAGCTGGTTATCATTGTGAGAGATCCGTTCTCAATGACATACAGTACCAGTCAAAAGTTTGGACACCTACTCATTCCAGGGTTTTTCTTTTTGTGCTATTTTCTACATTGTGGAATAGTAGTGATGTCAAAACTATGAAATAGCACATATGAAATCATGTAGTAACCAAAAAAGTGTTAAACAAATCAAAATATATTTGAGATTCTTCAAGTAGCCACCCTTTTGGCTTGATGACAGCTTTGCATTCTCTCAACTAGCTTCATGAGGTAGTCACCTGGAATGCATTTCAATTAACAGATGTAGGAAGGCACAAGTACATTTTTGGAGTTTCTTTCCTTAATGCGTTTGAGCCAATCAGTTGTGTTGTGACAAGTTCGGGGTGGTATACAGAAGATTGCCCTATTTGGTAAAAGAACAAGTCCATATTATGGCCGCTCAAATAAGCAAAGAGAAATGACAGTCCATCATTACTTTCAAGACATGAAGGTCCATCAATCCGGAAAAATTCAAGAACTTTGAACGTTTCTTCAAGTGCAGTCGGAAAAATCATCCAGCGCTAAAATCTCATGAGGACCGCCACAGGAAAGGAAGACCAACAGTTACCTTTGCTGCAGAGGATAAGTTCATTAGAGTTACCAGCCTCAGAAATTGCAGCCCAAGGAAATGCTTCACAGAGTTCAAGTAACAGACATCTCAACATCAGCTGTTCAGAGGAGACTGCGTGAATCAGGCCTTCATGGTCGAATTGCTGCAAAGAAACCACTACAAAAGGACACCAATATAAATAATAGATTTGCTTGGGCCAAGAAACACGAGCAATGGACATTAGACCGGTGGAAATCTGTCCTTTTGATCTGACTAGTCCAAATTTGAGATTTTTGGTTCCAATCGTTGTCTTTGACATGTAGAGTATGTGAACAGATGATCTCCTTATGTTTGGTTCATGGAGGTGTGGGGGTGCTTTGCTGGTGACCCTGTCAGTGATTTCATTTAGAATTCAAGGCACAATATGCGATATGCCATCACATCTGGTTTGGGCTTAGTGGGACTGTCATTTTGTTTTTCAACATGACAATGACCCAACACTCCTCCAGGCTGTGTAAGGGCTATTTGACCAAGAAATAGTGATGGAGTGCTCCATCAGATGACCACAATCCCCCTGACCTCAACCAAATTGAGATGATTTGGGATGAGTTGGACCGCAGAGTGAAGGAAAAGCAGCCAACAAGTGCTCAAAATATCTGGGAACTCCTTCAAGACTGTTGGAAATGCATTCCAGGTGAAGCTGGTTGAATGCCAAGAGTGTACAAAGCTGTCATCAAGACAAAGGGTGGCTACTTTTGAAGAATATAAAATATATTTTGATATAAATGCTTTTTTGGTTACTACATGATTCCATTTGTGTTATTTCATAGTTTTGATGTCTTCGCTATTATTCTACAATGTAGAAAATAGTAAATAGAAAGACAAACCCTTGAATGAGTAGGTGTGTCCTACTGTAAGTAGGTGTGTACTGTAGGTGTGTACTGTAAGTAGAAGGGTAGCCCTCGCTGCCACTCTAGTGTCTACGGCATGACTACATAAGGGAGTTGGCTGAAGCACATACTGATCTGGTACCAAGCTAAGACGGGCCTAAATAAAGTAGCCATGACAAGGCATTTGACCAGAGGTATTTCCTTACACCTTATTCAACTGGCCTCTACCTCTTGCATCACTAATTGGTGTGCACTTCCCCCTCTTCTCTCAGGCTCGGATCAAGTTCCCCATCGACTATCCTTACTCTCCTCCGGCCTTCCGCTTCCTCACCAAGATGTGGCACCCCAACATCTATGAGGTAAGAGACAGCACAACACTGTCATTGTTACACAATCACCACTTTTTTTTTGAAGGGGGACGGGTCCCCTTCATAATAGTCCAATGTCCCTTTTTCTCTTGATTGCTTTGATTGGTTATCTTCTATTAGAACGTTTTAATTCTTCGCTGCTGTCATATCATTTGGCTATGGCCTAGGTAGTGTGTTTTATAGATGGTGTATGTATTGCTGGTAACTGAAGTGTGCAAGTGTTTCTGTAGAATGGGGATGTGTGCATCTCCATCTTGCACCCCCCTGTGGACGACCCCCAGAGTGGAGAACTGGCTTCTGAGAGATGGAACCCCACGCAAAACGTCAGGTACAGAGCAGCTCTCTCTCCCTCACTGATCATTCTCTCACTTCACTGCTTTACCTCATCTTTGAAATGTGTTTGACTGTTAGTAACAATGTGGAATTTATCAAACACTTATTTTTTACACCTTTGATTTCATTCCGTTTACTTGTTTCCATGTTTTTTTATTACTCACTCACACATAATAATACTACTACAACTACTACTACTACACACAGACACACTGTCACACACACAAACTCAGCAAAAAAAGAAACGGACCTTTTTCAGGACCCTGTATTCCAAAAATAATTTGGAAAAATCCAAGTAACTTCACAGATCTTCGTTGTTAAGGGTTTAAACATGCTTGTTCAATGAAACATAAACAATTCATGAACATGCAGCTGTGGAACGGTCGTTACTACACTAACAGCTTACAGACGGTAGGCAATTAAGGTCACAGTTATGAAAACGTAGGACACTAAAAAGAAGCCTTTCTACTGATTCTGAAAAACACCAAAAGAAAGATGCCCAGGGTCCCTGCTCATCTGCGTGAATGTGCCTTAGGCATGCTGCAAGGAGGCATGAGGACTGCAGATGTGGCCAGGGCAATAAATTGCAATATCCGTCCCGAGATGCCTAAGACAGCGCTACAGGGAGAGAGGACTGACAGCTGATCACCCTCACAGTGGCAAACCACATGCAGCAACACCTGCACAGGATCGGTACAGCCGAACATCACAGGATGGCAACAACATCTGCCCGAGTTACACCAGGAACGCACTATCGCTCCATCAGTGCTCAGACTGTCCGCAATAGGCTGAGAGAGGCTGGACTGAGGGGTGGAGGCCTGTTGTAAGGCAGGTCCTCACCAGACATCACCGGCAACAATGTCACTTATGGGCACAAACCCACCATCGCTGGACCAGACAGGACTGGCAAAACGTGCTCTTTACTGACGTGTCGCGGTTTTGTCTCACCAGGGGTGATTGTCGGATTTGCGGTTATCGTCGAAGGAATGAGTGTTACACCGAGGCCTGTACTCTGGAGCAGGATCAGTTTGTGGAGGGTCCATCATGGTCTGGGACGGTGTGTCACAGCATCATCGGGCTGAGCTGGTTGTCATTGCAGGCAATCTCAATGCTGTACTTTGCAGGGAAGACATCCTCCTCCTTCGTGTTACCCTTCCTGCAGGCTCATCTTGGCATGACAATGCCGTCACGCACAGAATGCAGAATGAGCAGTATGGCTGATTTCCTGCAAGACAGGAATGTCAGTGTTCTGCCATGGCCAGCGACGAGCCCGGATCTCAATCCCGTTGAGCACGTTTGGAACCTGTTGGATCGGAGGATAGGTTAGGCCATTTCCCCACCCCCACCAAGAAATGTCTGGGAACTTGCAGGTGCCTTGGTGGGGTAACATCTCACAGCAAGAGTGGGGTAACATCTCACAGAAAGAACTGGCAAATCTAGGTCCAGTCCATGAGGAGGAGATGCACTGCAGTACTTAATGCAGCTGGTGGCCACACCAGAGGACGTTTTTTCTTTCTTTTTTTCCTGAGTTTACTACCACACACAGACACACTGTCACACACACAGCCGGATATATAATTTGTACATTGGGTCTCCTCGGCAGCGCGGCAACTACAGTAGCCTCACGTGTCTTTGCCCAGAGACCGAGAGACCACGGGTGTGGAAAAAGTTGGAGTGGAGCGAGAATGCTGTGTACAGTCATATCACAAGTTTTGACTCGCTGCCTCCGTCTTCATTCAGCCGTTGCTACCTTCGTCTCCGCCATGTTCGGTTCTGAGGTGACATTTGCCTAGGCTACGCCACCGGACACCATCAGTGGACTTGTCTTCTTTTGTTTATTAGCCAGGTGTAGGCTTCCCCTGAGCACGACAACAAACTTAAGGATTTGACAAACATACAATTGTTCATAATGTTTAAACGGCCATTTAAAAAACCTATTTATAAAATAAATTACAAATTCAAATATTGTCCTGCGTATGACTGCTAGGGTACAATGCAGTTCAATCTACTGCAGTCCTGGTTATTTACCAGATGGCGCTCACCTCACTGTTGTCTCCCACTCAACAATGCTGTTTTAGGTTCTCTGCTGTCCCTTTCCTCCTTGACCTCCGTTGTCAGTACATGGGACTTCATGTCCCACTTCTCATCAATGGTTATGGCTTGTTGCAGTGATGTATGACCGCATGTTCATAGATGTCCAACAATCAGTTGTTAATGCCACGCATGGTGTTTGAGAGCTCGCGATTTGTACTTGCAGAACAATAATTTCTCCATCCAGGCCCTCACTGTTATTTGACATGGCGTCTTGTTCTAGATATGCAGTCATGACCGTGACGCCGACGTCCTCTACCATTGACAATGGCTGCATATCAACTGTAATCAGCAGTGTGATATTTTCACTCCGTCCTTTATCGCAAGGCTGCCAGCAACGGGTTGGGTCACGGTGCCTCCCTTTCAGATGGTTAAGCATTGCACATGTACTGCCACTGTAGCTCACCTCACCTCCTTCTCATTTCACTTCTCAGTATTGTCATACAATACTTCGCTGCTGTCGATTCCCTGTCTCGCTCTGCCATTCATCCGCCATTCATCCAATGACGTTGATGTGCGGAGCACTTTATATCCGTGGCAAATCATTTAAGATACTTCTCTCCTCCTACTAACGCTACAGCGTTGTTGCATTAGGTGTTTGTTACATTTCAATGGCACTTTATGATGATGATCAGAACCTGTTAGTAGTTATGTGATAACTGCACTGTGTGAATGTTTTTTCAGGTAAGGATTTTGTTCTAAAAGTTGTTTCAATATTCACACCCCTACAACAAACAATAGTGTCTTGTGTCCATCCATCAGTGTATCAGATTAGCTGCTGTCAGAACAGTCTGATTTCAATTAGCCACACAGGAGCAAATTGACTTAGCTGATTGGCTGCTTTGCCTCTAACCCTGGTGTTGACTCATTTCCATCTCTCTTGCTCTTTCTGTTCCTTCACGGTCTCTCTCTCCCTCTTTCCTTCACTCTCCCTCTTAGGACGATTCTGCTGAGTGTGATCTCTCTGCTCAACGAGCCCAACACCTTCTCCCCAGCCAACGTGGACGCCTCCGTCATGTACCGCAAGTGGAGAGACAGCAAGGGCAAGGACAGAGAGTACGCAGAGATCATCAGGTGGGCACACACACGCGCACACACAGATGCATCATATGGCACACAAAGAGCAAGGCCAGGCACAGAGAGAGCGACACGATCATTATGTAGGCAGACACATTGAGTGTGAGAACAGAGAGTATACGCAAACCATCAGGTACACCCTTTACCACCTCCACAGTTGACGGATGTCCCTGTTATCCAGCCCTCACCATGTCCCTTCCTTGTCTCTAACAGGAAGCAGGTCCATGCCACCAAAGCAGACGCTGAGCGCGACGGTGTGAAGGTGCCCACAACCCTGGCAGAGTATTGCGTCCGCACCCGCGCCCCGCCCCCCGATGAGGGCTCCAACCTCTTCTACGACGATTACTATGACGACGAGGAACTGGAGGACGAAGATGAGGATGATGACGAGGACTGCTGCTACGACGAAGATGACTCGGGAACCGAGGAGTCCTGACGACCCACCATCGCCTCACTACCCCTTCCTCTCCCCTGTCACCACCCCCTTAAACTGAACTCATATTCCAACCCCCCCCACAGCAGTGCAGCCACACCTGTACGCTAAACCCAGATGCATTTTGAAAGAAAGCTACAGATTTAGTTTGTCCATTTTGTTTCTGGTGTTTTTATTTTCCTGTCTGTGGAGTGTTAGAGCTAATGCTAGCTCTACAAATGATTCCCATGGTTTGCTCTCAATGACCGCTTGCTTTTTAAAGTTTTGGGTAAGGGCTCTGTCTCCTGTAGAGTGTGTATCCAGACACCGAGGAAGTGTGGAGAGAGAGGCCTGAGATAGTAGTGTTCATCTGAACTTGGTGACCTCTCACCTGGTTGACAGCCTTGTGATGCCGGCCAGCCTGCCTGTCACATGAAGCTTTCTGAGGTTAAGGGGACCCCTGACATTTCACTATTTGGTCTGGGGTTGCTCACAACTGTCTGCCACTGTCTACCTAGCTCCAGAGTCTAGTTTTACTGTATGAATTGGTGGTTTGTAATGATAAGGGCGTATTGCAGACAGTTGATGTTCTGATGCTGGTGTACTCTTTTGGGGACCTCATACATTTTAGTCATTTAGCAGACACTATTATCCACTGTTTTATTTAACTAGGCAAGTCCGTTTAGAACACATTCTTATTTACAATGACGGCCTAGGAACATTGGGTTAACTGCCTTGTTCAGGGGCAGAATGACAGATTTTTACCTTGTCAGCTCGAGGATTTGGTCTTGCAACCTTTCGGTTACTAGTCCAATGCTCTAACCACTAGGCTACCTGTGACTTAGTTAGTGCATTCATCTTAAGATAGCTAGGTGGCACCACCACATCTCAGTCATAGTAAGTACATTTTCCTCAAAGTAGCCAAGTCTGTGCTAGACACCCATTTGTTTTATATATATTGTTGGGGTGAGGAGTATGGGCAGGGACTCTGCTGTCAAAGCTTCAAAGGGAAGCGGGTTCCACCATTGGGGTCCAGGACAGAGAAGAGCTTTGACTATAGGGGTGGGAGGGCCAAAAAAACAGAGGTGTAGGGTTTGAGTATAGCCTGAAGGTAGGGAGGGGCACTTCCTCTTGCTGCTCCGTAGGCAAGTACAGAAAGGCAGTGATCTGAGCTGGGGGGGGGGCAGCTCCTAACTCTGATCACTACCTCGTGGAATTCCTCACCACTGATCACTTAAAGATGGGAGTTGAGGAATAATTGTCTCAATGTGTGTATATGCATGTTTGGGTGGTGGGTCATTATTTTATTCAAATGTAGTGCAGGAATGCTTTGCTACGAGAAAATGTTTGCATTAACTCAACATCAGTCCCTATGGCAAGTCTGTAACAGTGATGTCTTGCACATAAGCGATTTTGAATTAGCTGATTTGCTTAAACTCCTCAGTCACTTTACCAAACATATGTCTGTAGAAGTGTTCGCAACGGAAGTGGCTCCATCACAAAGGATTTGACACATTAAATACAAACTATTTAACAGTATTTAACACAACCCCACGTTTGTGTTGCTTCAGTAGTGTGTAAATGCTCATTCATTGTTACGCCTTGACTATTTGATAGGACGTTTGAGAGAAGGGCATTTCCCATCGTAAGAATGCTAGGGATGTTGAGTTTTAGATCATACAGCCATCCCACTAGCACGCCAGTGTCCGGCTCGGTATAGGGCTGTAGGAAGACACTTGATTCCCATATACTCCGTTATAACTAAGTTGAGTGGGCTTCTTTTGATGTAGTCTTCTACTTCAAAATGAGTAAGGTGAGCGCAACTGTTTTTTCCCCTTACATGTACTTAGTGATCTGATTCTTGACCTTTTGTTTTAAACACCATATCATGGGGGTTATTCATTAGATTTAGTAGTACATTTACCACCATTTTATATTTTTTCAATTCAGAAACATTTAGGTATTCTACTGTATTTTTCCAATAGAGGACAATAGGTGATTTACTGGGGGAAAAATGTACTCTTTGTGTTAACATCTTGAGTATAAAGCATGTGTACATCAATCTAATCAGGAATTCTTAACTGTTTTTACATTCTACATATGGCTGTTGTGTTTCGTGAACAACCCCCATTTTGTTTTAAGGAATTTGGATTGTGGGATTTCATTTTGTGAAGTTGCCATTTTCATCATCTACTGTGTGTTTCCTCCCAATGTGCTACCTTCCTTCCCATTCATGCAGACTTTCTTTTTGGTCGTCGCATCGCCGAGGGACCACCGATGTTAGTAAGGAAAACAAAACCACAAACTTTTTCACATCAAAGTGAATCTCACCACAGCCTCTCACTGTGTGTGGACAACTGTCCCCCCCCAACCTATCACCTCTGCTTCAAAGACTGTATACAATCTGGATATTTTGACGATCACTTGTTTTATTTTTTCTTGTTTATTTTTTATTTAAAACCAAAATAAAGATCTTTCTTAGAGGTTTGAGCTGTTTCTTATAGCAGGAGTGAATGGATATATTCTAATAGATATTATAAAAGACTTTATGGGGTAATATATTTTCATTGAATATGATTCTTAGCTCGCAATTATTCATTAAATACATTTGTTTTGTGTTCTCTTTATAGATACTGCGGGGATGTACCTGAGGTAAGACTGTTCTCCCTCGACTCACGTTTTCTTATCCAGGGTGTTGAATGTAAATTAAGAGAAGTGAAAATTACTCTCTGTTAAAGTAACAAGGAAAGTTGATGATGAGAGCTGTACTCTGCAGTCACCCTGACACCCAGTTGGGGTGGTGGAGACCAAAAGGATTTCCTGATGCTTTCCTTGACTTCCAGGGGCACATACTGAGTAGTACTGTTATAGCATCTTTATTTGTTCCTTTCTCTGTTTGTGTTCCTTTCTAGACCTTGGGAATCTATGACTCGGGGATCACTCTGAGGTAAGACGGTACTTCCTCTTCTTATCCTGAGTGTTGAATGTAGAGAATGAATACACTTAACTTTAGATTAACATCACAGTCTAAGGGTCTTGATCCAAATGGTTTTAGCCATTTTTTTGAGGACAGAGGTCAGTTGATGAGATTTGTACCCTGCAGTCATCCTAAGAGCTGAGGTGGTGGCGACCTAAATGATTTCCTGATGTGTTCCTCAACTAAATTCTTAACAAAAACACATACTGTACTACTATAGCTTCCTTATTTATTCTGTTATGTGTTCTCTTATAGCCACTTTGGGACGTATCACTCAAGGATAACTCTGAGGTAAGAATGTTGTGTGTGCTATTCTCATTTTGAGTGTCAAAAGAAGCCACTTAACTTTAGATTAACCTCAGCATTCAGGCTGTTGCCCCTTTGGCCCTACTGGTTCTGGCACCCTTGTGATATCAGGGGGTCAGGTGGCAAGGAAAGTTGTTGATGAGATCTGTAACCTGCAGTCACCCTGAAGGAGAGTTTATCGCCACAACCCTAACATGGTTATTCAAGTAATAGCCTTGTGTGAAGAGATTTATATTGGCCTGTAAAGGGCTCTTATGTATTTTTTACCTCTAGGGGGCAACATTACCTTTCACTAGAATCTAGAGTAAATACATGGTGCTCTTGTCAGCTATAGTGTCGGTTTGCACATGGTTTCAATCTGCTGACCAACTGAAACTGCATTAGATTCAACAGTAAACATCAGACAGACAACTGAACTTTCCACCACAGTTCCATCATAACTGTTGGCAGGTGGTGCTCATTCACTTACAAAATGGCTCCTCTTGCAGTAGTGTGAGCAACAACCTCAAAATAATGTGTACATCACCGGTAACAAATAGCACATCAGTTTGTTTTGATTATCTGATGGTGTTCTGTCTGCCCAGGCTACCTCGCCTGTTGGGCATTGAGGAATAAGACCTCATCCTTGTCTGATTGGAGAGAACATGGGCCAACTGGTCCATTTTATATCTTCAGAGCACACTCAGAAAGAGAGAGAGAGAGTCACATGACTCACAAAAACACTTATAGCATTTTGAGGACTTAGGGACAGATTGAAATTTACTGGGGGGGGGGGGGGGTCATTAAAAAAGAAATGCACTCCCCCAACTTTTTTTTTTCTTTCACATGACCCTCCCCTTGTACTGTAAGAAATTCAACACCCTCCCCCCTCAGAGTTAACTAGAAATGTTTATGACCACATAACTGTAGCGTTCCTGTGTTTATAAACAGGGATATCTAATTCGCTACTGTAGCACAGTCGATGCCATGCAGGGCTACGGGCCTGAAGGTTGAGGGTTCGCCGACCACCACAGGGGAGCTCACTGTCGTCCACCAAACCGGCATGTTTCATTACTTCACTATCAGGGCTGGTTGCCGACACTGATCAGCAAGGGGGAAATCAGATTTAACATTTTGATGCCATATTTATAATTCTATAAGCCTCTGGGACCAATTCGTAAGCCTGAAGGATAGCAGCTTTAAGTGTCCTAATTTGAACTCTGGTCGAGAGAGAAAGCGGCGTACACTTTCTGAGCTTTTCCCACAAAAACACTTTGGAGGAGCAGTGACCAAATATACTACATGGCCTTAAGTTTAAGCCTGGCTCGCAGTCGGCGTTCCAATTCACCCCAAAGGTGTTCGATGGGGTTGAGCTCAGGGCTCTGTGCAGGCCAAGTTGTTCCACACTGATCTCGACAAACCATTTCTGTATGGACCTCGCTTTGTCCACGGGGGCATTGTCATGCTGAAACAGGAAAGGGCCTTCCCAAAACTGTTGCTACAAAAGTTGGAAGCACAGAATTTTTTTAGAATGTAATTGTATGCTGTAGCGTTAAGATTTCACTTCACTGGAACTAAGTGGCCTAGCCTGAACCATGAAAAACAGCCCCAGACCATTATTCCTCCTCCACCAAACTTTACAGCTGGCGCTATGCATTCGGGCAGGTAGTGTTCTCCTGGCATTCGCCAAACCCAGATTCGTCTGTCGAATTGCTAGATGGTGACGTGTAATTCATCACTCCAGAGAACACATTTTCACTGCTCCAGTGTCCAATGGCGGTGAGCTTTACGCCAGCCGACGCTTGGCATCGTGCATGGTGCTCTTAGGCTTGTGTGCAGCTGCTCGGCCATGGAAACCCATTTAATGAAGCTCCCGATGAACAACCGAGGACAGATGATTTTTACTCGCTTCAGCACTCTGAGGTCCCATTCTGTGAGCTTGTGTAGCCTACTACTTCACGGCTGAGTCGTTGTTGCTCCAAGACGTTTCCACTTCACAATAACAGCACTTATAGTTGACGAGGTTAGAAATTTGACGAACTGACTTGTTGGAAAGGTGTTATTGCATGTCGGCGTGCTCAATTTTTATACACCTGTCAGCAATGGGTGTGGCTGAAATAGCCAAATCCATTAATTTGAAGGTTTGTCCACATACTTTTGACCATGTAGTGCCTCGCAGCCATTTTTAGAGATTTAGCAAGTCACTCAGAGTAAAATATATATCCACCTCCTTTTTGTTGAAAGGTGGTACAAGAAAGCTGTTCTTACCATGCTCAAACTGAGGGTGCAGGATGGCCTGACTTTATTCGGAGTACTTCCAGATCTATCTGCCTTTGTCGCGCTTCCAGCTCCATCTCTCTTTCAATGGAATAGAATGGCATGCGCACATTCTTCTTGTTCTAGTCTGGCTGCATGTTCTCATTCCCTTTCCTTGTGCTCAAGCTCTAATTTCTGTTCCCATTTTGCCTTTAGTACTACCTCTCCCAGTTGCATGTCTATGGGATGCACTCTACCACCCGTAGAACCCTTATCCTCCCTCTCCTGAAGGATTTCCCCCTCCACCAAAGCAGTATAGACTAACTCTTTTGACTACTGCTTTCGAATCAGCATGTGCAACTTTGAATTCATAATGCTTTGCGATGAGGAGCAGAAACTTTTTTTTACATTTATCTAGCATCTCCCAAGTAAGGTTTTTCACAAATGCTTCCAAATTAAATGTTTTTAATTTTATAAGCTTATGTGTTTATACAACTTTCAAAATGTGGAATGGTGCTGCTTGATCTTTAGAAGGCTTTTTTGATACAGTTAATCATAGCATCCTACTTGCCAAGCTAGAGGCTCTTGGGTTGGGCAGTACTACTCTTGAATGGGGTAAGTCCTACTTGTCGGGGAGGGAACAAGTGGTTGAGGTAAATGGTTTTTCCCCGAGGCTAAATCCATAAGCTGTAGCATGCCACAGGGGAGTGTGCTAGGGCCTCTGCTATTCCTGCTGTACATACATGATTTGAAGGATGCTTGCTCATGTCATGTCACCTGTTTCTTTATGCAGATGACCAAACCACACTGGAAAGTATACTGAGTGCAGAGCTCACTAACAACAAAGACAACAAGCTATCTCTGCACCTCAGCAAAACAGAAGCAATTCTGTTCAGGTCCAAAATGAAACTAAGCAAGTCCTCATACATCAGGGTACAGCTAGCAGGAAAGGTACTCACAGCCAAACAGCAGTTAATTAATTAGGATGTACACTAGATTACCTGGGAGGGGAGGGGGGAGTATGTATGGCTATTAAGTTACTAGGTATGGTCTTTGCCACAAACACGTAGGAAGGCTAGAAAGTCTAAGCTGTTGAAAAAAATTCAAAGAAAGTGCTAGCAAATGTTCTCATTTAATGGCATTTTGACAATGCTAGCTCCTCCTGGTTCGAATGCTCAACTATTCTACTAAAAAGCCAGCTTCAGGTAGCCCAGAACAAGTTGATTGAGCTCACATACTCATATTGGGTAGTAGCCAATTTCAGGAGCTCAACTGGCTGGCCGTTGAGTCAAGAATCACACAGACCAAGCTTAGTCTGGTACATAGGATCAAGCTCCTAGGTATTTGTCTGTCCTACTTTCCCCATGTTAGAGATTCACACAACAGTAGAGCTAGGATATCTAACGTGTGTGTGTGTGTGTGTGTGTGTGTGTGTGGTTTCAGAAGCCTGACAGGGGAAGGTACCTTTTTTATATTCAGGAGCCTCTGAGTGGAATAGTCTGCCTCTGTCAGTTAAAACTATTCCCACTCTGAGTAGCTTTTAAAGGAAGGTGAAATCCTGGTTAATGGATAGTGCTTCTGTGAGCAATCCCTCCTAGCCCATGGATGATGACCAAATAGAATTCCTTTGTGTATAGCATGTATACACTACCGGTCCAAAGTTTTAGATCACTTACTCATTCAAGGGTTTTTCTTTATTTTGACTATTTTCTACATTGTAGAATAATAGTGAAGACATCAAAACTATGAAATAACATGTGGAATCATGTAGTAACCAAAAAAGTGTTAAACAAATCCAAATCTATAGCTACCCTTTGCCTCTGACAGCTTTGCACACTCTTGGCATTCTCTAAACCAGCTTCGAGGTAGTCACCTGGATTGCATTTCAATTAACAGGTGTTCCTTGTTAATTGAATGTTCATTTGTTGTTTTTATAACTAAATAACCTAATTGACTTCCATTTTAGCTTCTGTTTTTTTTTTGTTATCCTTCCACATATCCGAAACTTGCTAAATGCTATCATGAAAGTAGACAATGGAAATAATACTTTTTTTATTTATTCTCAATGATTCCTAATCAAGTACCTAACTTTGTATGTGTACCTTGTTGTAAATAAACCAAGCTTATTATGACTGTGTCACATTCTTTTCAGGTCACCCCTATTCCTCAGTGACACACTACATCCGGCATTGTCCCCCACTCATCCACCCACACCTGATGAGATAATTTTCCTGGTATTTTAAAATTGTTCCATCCTGAGAAACAGACGCCTCACAAGTTCTCACCTGGCAGCGTCATTAAATAGTACCCGCAAAACACCAGTCTCAACATCAACAGTGAAGAGGCGACTCCGGGATGCTGGCCTTATAGGCATCATCCCGGAGATGCTGCCTATAAATGAGATGTTTGCAAATGTAAAAATAAATGATATCACCTTTACATAAGTATTCAGACCCTTTACTTGATGCTTTAAAGCACCTTTGGCAGTGATTACAGCCTAGAGTCTTCTTGGGTATGACTCTACAAGCTTGGACAGCTATTTTCAGGTCTACAGAGATGGTTCAAGTCTGGGCTCTGGCTGGCCAGTTTTCATCAATGATCTCTCTATTCTGCTCTGTTCATCTTTCCCTTGATCCTGACTTGTCTCCCTGCCGCTGAAAAACCTCCCCACAGCATGATGCTGCCCACACCATGCTTTACCGTAGTGATGGTGCCAGGTTTCCTCCAGACGTGACTCTTGGCATTCAGGCCAAATACTTAAATCTTGGTTTCATTGGACCAGAGAATCTTGTTTTTCATGGTCTGAGAGTCTTTAGGTGCCTTTTGGCAAACTCCAAGTGGACTGTCATGCTTTTTACTGAGGAGTGGCTTCCATCTGGCCACTCTACCATAAAGGCCTGATTGGTGGAGTGCTGCAGAGATGGTTGTCCTGAAAGGTTCTCCCATCTCCACAGAGGAACTCTGGAGCTCTGTCAGTGACCATTTGGGTTCTTGTTCACCTCCCTGACCAAGGCCCTTCTCCCCTGATTGCTCAGTTTGGCTGGGCAGCCAGCTCTAGGAAGAGTCTTGGTGGTTCCAAACTTACATTTAAGTATGATGGAGGCTACTGTGTTCTTGGGGACCGTCAATGCTGCAAAATGTTTTGGTACCCTTCACCAGATCTGTACTTCTACACAATTCTGTCTCGGCGCTCTACAGACAATTCCTTTGACCTCATGGCTTGGATTTTGCTCTGACATACACTGTCAACCGTGGGACCTTTATATACACAGGTGTGTGTCTTTCCAAATCCTGTCCAAGCAATTTAATTTCCCACAGGTGGACTCCAATTAAGTTGTAGAAACATCTCAAGGACAATCAATGGAAACATGATTCACCTGAGCTCAATTTCAAGTCTCCTAGCAAAGGGTCTGAATACTTATGTCATGTTTATTTTTTTATATGCACTGTATAGGGATATGTCAATCTAGAACAGGATGATCTATTTTGGATGCAATTTGAATGGAGTTGGAGTGTGCTTCGGTGCACTGATTTAAAGCAACAGTATTTGAGTGATAGTCTGCAATAATAAATAAAAATGTTTCAATTAAAAAATCAAGGTGACCCCAGAAAGCCAGATAAATTAGACATGAATTTGGTCTTTATATTACTGTAGCATAGGATATGCTGTAGCAGATGTAGATGTACCTGTCAATTATATTAAGTCTATGGTGTGCCTGGGTAATGTGGAGGGGGGAGGGGGGGGGACTTCTTGCCTTACTGCATGTGAGGATTGGTCCCCAAGGCAACTAAGGAGAATTGGGGGAAGATAGAAACCGATGGTAACAACAATGGATATTTTTTGTTTGTTTATGTGCTGTGGACGTGTAATGCCTCTGACTCACCAGCCGTCGTGTCCGTCTGTGAGGGTGAATGGAGCCGTCCTCCTCCATGCAACACACAAACTGCTGGAACAACAAATGCTGTGCTGCGGCCTCCTGGCATGTTAGCTCTCCCACAGAGCTTTGGGTCAGAGGGTTTTTATCTGTTATTTCTACTCTTCACCGCTCTGCTCCCGTCTCACTTCCTGTTCTTCCAGGGGTCCAACAGAGTTGTTTGTGGCTGAGGCACAGATAATTAAAGGAGTGGGTCTCAGGACACAGACCATAGGGAGTCAAACCATGACTATCAAGGATAATTGGTCACTTTCCTGTGCTCTGATTTTCATGTCCTCCTTGGGAAGAACAAGTAAGGTGTACCATTTAAATCATTTGTGTGATTCACAGGTATGACCGAGGGGCAAGAGCTTGTTTCCTCTGGTTTAATTGGAAGACTTCCGTGTTCTTTAAATTCTCAAACGGATAGAGATGCTGGCTGTGGCCATTAATGTGCACAGAACAGCCACAGTAACCTTTCCCCTCTGTATCTGTATCTGTCTCTGGGTCCCTGTCTCAGCCTACAAGGGTTATTTGGATAAAGGCTATCTATGGCCTTTAATTTTGTATTGAATTGGCTTACCTAATAATATAAAGAATATGGTGTGTGTGTGTGTGTGACGCCCCTCCCACTCTGTCTGCCGTATTCTCTCTTTGTTCTTGTTTCCTTATTAGGATGCCGGGGGCGGAGTTGGGAGGGTCGTCAGCTACATGGGAAACACCTGGGCCCGGTGTCCCAGGATAAAATCACCACTTCCCCATTCATAGGGGAGACTCTCTCCATGCAGACACCTTTCTAGATTTTGTTGTGTTTCTTGGTGGCCTTTTAGTTGTTTGCTTTGGCACCTTTCAACACCCTGCAATATCACATGTATACATGAAAAACACTCATTTACACTACTGATTACACACACCATTGTATATTGTACTTAGTTTACTTTATTTAATAAATATGTTTTGTTACTCCTTATCTCCATGTTGTCTCCCTTTTGCTATGGGCTTTGAGCCGGTTCATGACAGTGTGTGTGTGTGTGTACACCACTGTACCACATACTCAGGAAGTGTAGCTAATAATACAGCCCTGCTCTGGTGGAGCTACACTGCTGTCTCAGACTGCTGTAGACAACTGTGACCCTCTCAATTACCTTTATCGGGGTGTTTTACCAACAGTGACTGGGTAAGAGGTCAAACAGTCATCTGCAATCTATAATAAATGGTATTGGTTATGTCGTGAGAAAATGACACTGCCAGTGGACTGTAACGGGTTGACCTGTTTGCAGCAAAGTGTACAATTGAATAATTATTAGGATGCTCATTTAGCTCTTCCTGGAGTCCAAACAGGGTTAAAACCGTTACATCAAAACACAACAATGGCCTACATCATAAATAAAACAAAACATTATACAAGATATTACACTTATAAAATATAAATTCCACAATGCCATAACATTACAATGTCATGTCTGCGTTGGGTCAGGAGGTGTTTTTTTTTCAGATTTTACTGCTCGCTTGAGTTACTTGATGTGGAAGAGTTCCATGTAGTACTGTGCATTTCCCAGAGCGTGTTCTGGACTTGATGACTGAAGAGACCCCTGGTGGTGGGTATGTATGGGTGTCTGAGCTGTGTGTTAGCTGTTTGAACCGAGAGTTCTTTACTTTCAACACGTCAATACAAGAGGTCGACTGATTATGATTTATTATTATTTATTTATTTTTATTTAAATTTTATTTGTAATTAATGACAATTACAACACCACTGAATCAACACTTATTTAAACTTAATATAATACATCAATAAAATCAATTTAGCCTCAAGTAAATAATGAAACTTGTTCAATTTGGTTTAAATAATGCAAAAACAAAGTGTTGGAGAAGAAAGTAAAAGTGCAATATGTGCCATGTAAGAAAGCTAACGTTTCAGTTCATTGCTCAGAACATAATGAAAGCTGGTGGTTCCTTGGTGGTTCCTTTTAACATGAGTCTTCAGTATTCCCAGGTAAGAAGTTTTAGGTTGTAGTTATTATAGGAATTATAGGCCTATTTCCCTCTATACCATTTGTATTTCATTAACCTTTGACTATTGGATGTTCTTATAGGCACTTTAGTATTGCCAGTGTAACAGTATAGCTTCCGTTGCTCTCCTCGAGAAACGCAAGGGAAACAACCACTCCAAGGCTCAGAGTAGCGAGTGACGTTTGCAACGCTATTAGCACGCGCTAACTAGCCAGCCATTTCACTTCAGTTACACCAGCCTCATCTCGGGAGTTGATATGCTTGAAGTCATAAACCGCGCAATGCTTGACGCACAACATCGTTCTGCCCCTGAACAAGGCAGTTAACCCACCGTTCCTAGTCTCTTCCTAGAGCTGGCCACCCGGCCATACTGAGCAATCGGGGGAGAAGGGCTTTGTTCAGGGAGGTGACCAAGAACCCGATGGTCACTGACAGAGCTCAAGAGTTCCTCTGTGGAGATGGTTGTCCTTCTGGAAGCTTCTACCATCTCTGCAGCTCTCCACCAATCAGGCCTTTATGGTAGTGGCCAGACGGAAGCCACTCCTCAGTAAAAGGCACATGACAGCCCGCTTGGAGTTTGCCCAAAGGCACCTGAAGGACTCTCAGACCATGAGAAACGAGATTCTCTGGTCTGATGAAACCAAGATTGAACTCGTAGGCCTTAATGTCAAGTATCACGTCTGGAGGAAACCTGGCACCATACCTACGGTGAAGCATGGTGGTAGCATCTTGCTGTGGGGATGTTTTTCAGCGGCTCGGACTACGAGACGAGTCAGGATCGAGGGAAAGATGAAAGGAATAAAGTACAGAGTGATCATTGATGAAAACCTGCTCCAGAGCGCTCAGGATCTCAGACTGGGGAGAAGATTCACCTTCCAACAGGACAATGAGCACACAGCCAAGACAACGGGGCGGCAGGGTAGCCTAGTGGTTAGAGCGTTGGACTAGTAACCGAAAGGTTGCATTTCAAACCCCCGAGCTGACAAGGTACAAATCTGTCATTCTGCCCCTGAACAGGCAGTTAACCCACTGTTCCTAGGCCGTCATTGAAAATAAGAATTTGTTCTTAACTGACTTGCCTAGTAAAATAAAGGTTAAAAAAAACGCAGGACTGGCTTCTCTGAGTGTCCTTGAGTGGCCCAGCCAGAGCCTGGACTTGAACCCGATCGAACATCTCTGGAGAGACCTGAACATAGCTGTGCAGCGACACTCCCCATACAACTTGACAGCATGAGAGGATCTGCAGAGAACAATGGGAGAAACTCCCCAAATACAGGTTTTCCACACTTGTAGCGTCTACCCAAGAAGACTCGAGGCTGTAATCACTGCCAAAGGTGCTTCAACAAAGTACTGAGTAACGGGTCTGAATTCTAATGTAAATGTTGTATTTCAGTTTTTTATTATGGGGTATTGTGTGTTTATTGAGGGGGGGAAACTATTTAATACATTTTAGAATAAGGCTGTAACAAAATGTGTAAAAAGTCAAGGGGTTCTGAATTGTGTATCTTAGGAAGGGTATAAAACAAGTGTGTTGAAATTTCCAAGAGCACAGAAGTCTCCATTATTGGGAAATCTAAAAAAAAAAAACCAGACTCTGCCTAGAGCTGGCCTTCCGATCAATCTGGTCATGAAGGACCTTGGTCAGGGAGGTGGCCAAATAGCCAATGACCACTTTGACAGAACTGCAGAGTACCTTGGCTGAGATGGGAGAACCTGCTCGAAAGACAAGTCTCCACATCACTTCACCAATTTGGGCTTTGACAGCACACCTGGAGTTTACCAAAAGGCACGTGAAACTCAGAGCATATGGAAAAATATTTCGTGGTCTGATGAGACAGAAATTTAACTTTTGGCCTGAATGCAAAGTGCTATGTCTGGAGAAAACCAGGCACAGTTCATCGCCCTTCTAACAGCATCCCTACTGTGAAGCATGGCAGTGGCAGGTATTGGGATACTGGTAAGGATAGAGGGAACAATGAATGAAGCCGAATAGAGAAATACTTGATGATCAACTGCAAATGACCTTAGACTGGGGGCGAAGATTTTCGTTCCAACAGGACAATGAACCCAAGCATACAGCCAAAGCAATGCTAGAATGGCTTCAGAACAAGAATGTGAAAGTCCTTTAGTGGCCCAGCTCAGACTTGAATCCTATTGAAAATGTTTGCTGTTCACCGCCGCTACCAATCTAATTGAACAGAGCTTGAGAAAATCTCCCATGAAGAATCAAAACTGTAATCACCTCCAAAGGTTATTCTACAAAGTATTGTCTTAGGGGTGTGAATACTTATGTAAATGAGATATTTCTGTATTTCTTCAATAAATGTGCAAACATTTCTAAAAACATGTTTTAATTTGTTATTATGGGGCATTGTGTGTACATGGGTGAGAAAATTAAGTATTTATTCAATTTTGAATTCAGGCTGTAACAAAACAATGTGGAATAAGTCAAGGGGAATTAATACTTTTTGAAGGTAGTTAACTCTCGGTCCACAGTATGGCAGAGGATGTAAAGCCATAATACACGTTTTTTTCAGGGGCAGACTATGATCGCCGATGTCAAAAGATGCACTGAAGTCTAACAAAACAGCTCCCGCAATCTTCTTATTTCTTTCAGACAATCATCAGTAAGTTGTCTTAGTGCTGTCCAAGTTAAGTGCCCTTCCATGCCAGGTCGCAATTGTAAATGAGAACTTGTTCTCAACATGCCTACCTGGTTAAATAAAGGTGAAATAAAATTAGCGTGCTGAAAGTCTGTTGTCAATTTGTTTACAACTACAGACCAGTATCCCTTCTTTCTTTTCTCTCCAAAACTCTTGAACGTGCCGTCCTTGGCCAGCTCTCCCGCTATCTCTCTCAGAATGACCTTCTTGATCCAAATCAGTCAGGTTTCAAGACTAGTCATTCAACTGAGACTGCTCTTCTCTGTATCACGGAGGCGCTCCGCACTGCTAAAGCTAACTCTCTCTCCTCTGCTCTCATCCTTCTAGACCTATCGGCTGCCTTCGATACTGTGAACCATCAGATCCTCCTCTCCACCCTCTCCGAGTTGGGCATCTCCGGCGCGGCCCACGCTTGGATTGCGTCCTACCTGACAGGTCGCTCCTACCAGGTGGCGTGGCGAGAATCTGTCTCCTCGCCACGCGCTCTCACCACTGGTGTCCCCCAGGGCTCTGTTCTAGGCCCTCTCCTATTCTCGCTATACACCAAGTCTATCATTGCTATGCAGATGACACACAATTAATCTTCTCCTTTCCCCCTTCTGATGACCAGGTGGCGAATCGCATCTCTGCATGTCTGGCAGACATATCAGTGTGGATGACGGATCACCACCTCAAGCTGAACCTCGGCAAGACGGAGCTGCTCTTCCTCCCGGGGAAGGACTGCCCGTTCCATGATCTCGCCATCACGGTTGACAACTCCATTGTGTCCTCCTCCCAGAGAGCTAAGAACCTTGTCGTGATCCTGGACAACACCCTGTTGTTCTCAACTAACATCAAGGCGGTGGCCCGTTCCTGTAGGTTCATGCTCTACAATATCCGCAGAGTACGACCCTGCCTCACACAGGAAGCGGCGCAGGTCCTAATCCAGGCACTTGTCATCTCCCGTCTGGATTACTGCAACTCGCTGTTGGCTGGGCTCCCTGCCTGTGCCATTAAACCCCTACAACTCATCCAGAACGCCGCAGCCCGTCTGGTGTTCAACCTTCCCAAGTTCTCTCACGTCACCCCGCTCCTCCGCTCTCTCCACTGGCTTCCAGTTGAAGCTCGCATCCGCTACAAGACCATGGTGCTTGCCTACGGAGCTGTGAGGGGAACGGCACCGCAGTACCTCCAGGCTCTGATCAGGCCCTACACCCAAACAAGGGCACTGCGTTCATCCACCTCTGGCCTGCTCGCCTCCCTACCACTGAGGAAGTACAGTTCCCGCTCAGCCCAGTCAAAACTGTTCGCTGCTCTGGCCCCCCAATGGTGGAACAAGCTCCCTCACGACGCCAGGACAGCGGAGTCAATCACCACCTTCCGGAGACACCTGAAACCCCACCTCTTTAAGGAATACCTAGGATAGGATAAAGTAATCCTTCTCACCCCCCCCCCCCCCTTAAATGATTTAGATGCACTATTGTAAAGTGGCTGTTCCACTGGATGTCATAAGGTGAATTCACCAATTTGTAAGTCGCTCTGGATAAGAGCGTCTGCCAAATGACTTAAATGTAATGTCAATGTTTACTGTAAAAAAAGCATTGTATTTGGTCCAAAAGTATACAAAAAGGGTTGGAAACAGGCTGATTGGTTGGCTATTTGAGCCAGTAAAGTGGACTTCTATCCTTCGGTAGGGGAATAACTCTTGCTTCCCTCCAAGTTGCCAGACCCCGGTGGCTTGTCATTGTTGATAGACAACATTTTTTTCCCCCCTCTTCCACAATAACTGTACTGAATTCAAAATAACAACGCTTGTCTTTCATAATTTGGTCAGATATACTTGGATGTGAAGTGTCAATGTTTGTTGCTGGCATGTCATGTTAAAGTTTGCTAATCTCGCCAATGAAAAAAAAATATTAAAGTAGTTGGCAATATCAGTGGGTTTTGTGATGGATGAGCCATTTGATTCAATGAATGATGTATCAGAGTTTGCCTTTTTGCCCAAAATTTAATTTAAGATGCTCCAAAGCATTTTACTATAATTATTTGTCATTTATCTTTATTTCATAGTGTAGTTTCTTTTATTCAGTTAATCCACATGATTTCTCAATTTGCAGTATGTTTGCTAATCAGTTGTACAGCCAGACCTATTTGCCATTTATTTTGCCTCCTCCCTCTCAACTGTACCGGTTCCGGGTTGGAGCGAGCGGTCGCATCTACACTTCAGTCCGCAGGTAGTATAACTTTTCATTACATTTCATTATAGTACAACGGTTTGATTTGTCTAATCTTAGCAATTTCTTCTGAGCTAGCTACATAGCCGTCTTTGTATCAAAGATAATTGCATAATTATCGTATTTCGTCGTCCTAACGTATCTGCCCAGCAGCTAGCTAAGCAGCTAGCTAACATCCACTGTCCACCAGCACTGTAGAAACTATTACACT
The DNA here is from genome assembly GCF_036934945.1 of Oncorhynchus masou masou. Classification (NCBI taxonomy): domain Eukaryota; kingdom Metazoa; phylum Chordata; class Actinopteri; order Salmoniformes; family Salmonidae; genus Oncorhynchus; species Oncorhynchus masou. Next base: position 81,985,884 of record NC_088235.1, on the reverse strand, counting down.
CAACTGAACGACTTGATTAGTGTAGTGTCAGCTAGCTACATAGTTGTCTTCGCTGTCTTCGTATCCAAGATAATTGTGTAGTTTAGAGTGTGTAGACTTAGAGTGATTATCTTAATTTACCGAGGTTAGCTAGCCAGCTATTTGTTGTCCTTAACGTAGGAGATGCTGCTAGCTAGCTAGCCAACAGCTAGCCAACCTCTACCGAATTGAACTTCAACTACCCGGTCAACATTCCGCGTCGCTCCACAGGTAGTATCACATTTTCATTTCACTTCATTACAGTACAACGGTTTGATTTGTTTGATCGTAGCTAGCCAGCTACATAGCCGTCTTTGTATCTAAGACAATTGTGTAGTCTAGAGCGATTTTCTAGGTTAGCTGGCCAGCTATTGTCGTTCTTTTAACGTAGCTAGCCAGCTAGCCCCCGAATAGCAGCACTGTAGAAACTATTACAGTACAACGGTTTGATTTGTTTGATCGTAGCTAGCTAGCTACATAGCCGTCTTTGTATCTAAGACAATTGTGTAGCCTAGAGCGATTTTCTAGGTTAGCTAGCCAGCTATTGTCGTTCTCTTAAGGTAACGTAACGCAATCAACCTGCTAGCTAGCCAGCTAGCCCCCGAATAGCAGCACTGTAGAAACTATTACACTCGACGGAACGACTTGATTAGTGTAGTGTCAACATCGCAGCCACTACCAGCTAGCCTACAAAGTCAACAACGCAGCCACTGCCAGCTAGCCTACTCCAGCAGTACTGTAGCATTTCAATCATTTTAGTCAATAAGATTCTTGCTACGTAAGCTTAACTTTCTGAACATTCGAGACGTGTAGTCCACTTGTCATTCCAATATCCTTTGCATTAGCGTAGCCTCTTCTGTAGCCTGTCAACTATGTGTCTATCTATCCCTGTTCTCTCCTCTCTGCACAGACCATACAAACGCTCCACACCGCGTGGCCGCGGCCACCCTAATCTGGTGGTCCCAGCGCGCACGACCCACGTGGAGTTCCAGGTCTCCGGTAGCCTCTGGAACTGCCGATCTGCGGCCAACAAGGCAGAGTTCATCTCAGCCTATGCCTCCCTCCAGTCCCTCGACTTCTTGGCACTGACGGAAACATGGATCACCACAGATAACACTGCTACTCCTACTGCTCTCTCTTCGTCCGCCCACGTGTTCTCGCACACCCCGAGAGCTTCTGGTCAGCGGGGTGGTGGCACCGGGATCCTCATCTCTCCCAAGTGGTCATTCTCTCTCTCTCCCCTTACCCATCTGTCTATCGCCTCCTTTGAATTCCATGCTGTCACAGTTACCAGCCCTTTCAAGCTTAACATCCTTATCATTTATCGCCCTCCAGGTTCCCTCGGAGAGTTCATCAATGAGCTTGATGCCTTGATAAGCTCCTTTCCTGAGGACGGCTCACCTCTCGCAGTCCTGGGCGACTTTAACCTCCCCACGTCTACCTTTGACTCATTCCTCTCTGCCTCCTTCTTTCCACTCCTCTCCTCTTTTGACCTCACCCTCTCACCTTCCCCCCCTACTCACAAGGCAGGCAATACGCTCGACCTCATCTTTACTAGATGCTGTTCTTCCACTAACCTCATTGCAACTCCCCTCCAAGTCTCCGACCACTACCTTGTATCCTTTTCCCTCTCGCTCTCATCCAACACTTCCCACACTGCCCCTACTCGGATGGTATCGCGCCGTCCCAACCTTCGCTCTCTCTCCCCCGCTACTCTCTCCTCTTCCATCCTATCATCTCTTCCCTCTGCTCATACCTTCTCCAACCTATCTCCTGATTCTGCCTCCTCAACCCTCCTCTCTTCCCTTTCTGCATCCTTTGACTCTCTATGTCCCCTATCCTCCAGGCCGGCTCGGTCCTCCCCTCCCGCTCCGTGGCTCGATGACTCATTGCGAGCTCACAGAACAGAGCTCCGGGCAGCCGAGCGGAAATGGAGGAAAACTCGCCTCCCTGCGGACCTGGCATCCTTTCACTCCCTCCTCTCTACATTTTCCTCCTCTGTCTCTGCTGCTAAAGCCACTTTCTACCACTCTAAATTCCAAGCATCTGCCTCTAACCCTAGGAAGCTCTTTGCCACCTTCACCTCCCTCCTGAATCCTCCTCCCCCTCCCCCTCCTCCCTCTCTGCAGATGACTTCGTCAACCATTTTGAAAAGAAGGTCGACGACATCCGATCCTCGTTTGCTAAGTCAAACGACACCGCTGGTTCTGCTCACACTGCCCTACCCTGTGCTCTGACCTCTTTCTCCCTCTCTCTCCAGATGAAATCTCGCTTCTTGTGACGGCCGGCCGCCCAACAACCTGCCCGCTTGACCCTATCCCCTCCTCTCTTCTCCAGACCATTTCCGGAGACCTTCTCCCTTACCTCACCTCGCTCATCAACTCATCCCTGACCGCTGGCTACGTCCCTTCCGTCTTCAAGAGAGCGAGAGTTGCACCCCTTCTGAAAAAACCTACACTCGATCCCTCCGATGTCAACAACTACAGACCAGTATCCCTTCTTTCTTTTCTCTCCAAAACTCTTGAACGTGCCGTCCTTGGCCAGCTCTCCCGCTATCTCTCTCAGAATGACCTTCTTGATCCAAATCAGTCAGGTTTCAAGACTAGTCATTCAACTGAGACTGCTCTTCTCTGTATCACGGAGGCGCTCCGCACTGCTAAAGCTAACTCTCTCTCCTCTGCTCTCATCCTTCTAGACCTATCGGCTGCCTTCGATACTGTGAACCATCAGATCCTCCTCTCCACCCTCTCCGAGTTGGGCATCTCCGGCGCGGCCCACGCTTGGATTGCGTCCTACCTGACAGGTCGCTCCTACCAGGTGGCGTGGCGAGAATCTGTCTCCTCGCCACGCGCTCTCACCACTGGTGTCCCCCAGGGCTCTGTTCTAGGCCCTCTCCTATTCTCGCTATACACCAAGTCACTTGGCTCTGTCATAACCTCACATGGTCTCTCCTATCATTGCTACGCAGACGACACACAATTAATCTTCTCCTTTCCCCCTTCTGATGACCAGGTGGCGAATCGCATCTCTGCATGTCTGGCAGACATATCAGTGTGGATGACGGATCACCACCTCAAGCTGAACCTCGGCAAGACGGAGCTGCTCTTCCTCCCGGGGAAGGACTGCCCGTTCCATGATCTCGCCATCACGGTTGACAACTCCATTGTGTCCTCCTCCCAGAGCGCTAAGAACCTTGGCGTGATCCTGGACAACACCCTGTCGTTCTCAACCAACATCATGGCGGTGGCCCGTTCCTGTAGGTTCATGCTCTACAACATCCGCAGAGTACGACCCTGCCTCACACAGGAAGCGGCGCAGGTCCTAATCCAGGCACTTGTCATCTCCCGTCTGGATTACTGCAACTCGCTGTTGGCTGGGCTCCCTGCCTGTGCCATTAAACCCCTACAACTCATCCAGAACGCCGCAGCCCGTCTGGTGTTCAACCTTCCCAAGTTCTCTCCACGTCACCCCGCTCCTCCGCTCTCTCCACTGGCTTCCAGTTGAAGCTCGCATCCGCTACAAGACCATGGTGCTTGCCTACGGAGCTGTGAGGGGAACGGCACCGCAGTACCTCCAGGCTCTGATCAAGCCCTACACCCAGACAAGGGCACTGCGTTCATCCACCTCTGGCCTGCTCGCCTCCCTACCACTGAGGAAGTACAGTTCCCGCTCAGCCCAGTCAAAACTGTTCGCTGCTCTGGCCCCCCAATGGTGGAACAAACTCCCTCACGACGCCAGGACAGCGGAGTCAATCACCACCTTCCGGAGACACCTGAAACCCCACCTCTTCAAGGAATACCTAGGATAGGATAAGTAATCCTTCTCACCCCCCCCCCCTTAATGATTTAGATGCACTATTGTAAAGTGGCTGTTCCACTGGATGTCAGAAGGTGAATTCACCAATTTGTAAGT